>NC_087284.1:5781908-5801908 GCF_015220805.1 Pogoniulus pusillus | reverse complement strand
GTGCAACTGCAGTAAACTTCAATTATTTAAGAGAAACCATATTTCATCTGGTTGAGAATTGTTATTGAGTTTAGAATCTTTTTAAGCAGAACTGAGATCAGATGCAAAAAAAACTCTCTGAGGAAGGTGACAAAGGGTTTGAGAGATGCTTCTTAGAGTCTGTCATGAACAAGGGCAATTAATTTGCTCCTTCAAAATGAGCACAGATATTAAATATTATCTTTTACTGCATTTCAAAGCACCAAAAGGTCTGCATCCTGTTTCACATTTCAGAACTGGCTTTAACTGTGCTTTGTTTCTATATTGTAAGGTGATTAATGTCTCCAAGAAATATCGAACAACTTCTACTTTCATTAAGTGTTAATGAAATTGGTTCTCTTTTCTCAGCAATTTCTGGGCTAGGCCCATGCTGTTAGAATGTTATTCTTTCACATTAGTCTAATCATAGAATGGTCTGGGTTGGAAGGGTTCTCCAATGGTCATTCAGTCCAACTCCCCTCCTGCAGTCAGCAGGGGCATCCTCAACTAGATCAGGTTGCCCAGATGTGGTACTCAGATTTCCCAGAATGTCAGGAGCTGGAAAGGACCTCAAAAGTTCATCCAGTCCAATCCCCCTGCTGAATTGGATCACCTAGAGCAGATCACACAGAAATCCATCCAGGTGGGTTTTGAATATCTCCAGAGAGGGAGACTCCACCAACCCCCTGGACTGCTTGTTCCTTTTCTTTTTCCTTCTCATTTTCCTTTTCCTTTTCCTTCTCCTTCTCATTTTCCTTTTCCTTTTCCTTCTCCTTCTCATTTTCCCTCTCCTTCTCCTTTTCCTTCTTCTTCTCCTTTTCCTACTCCTTCTTCCATTTTCCTCCTCCTTCTTCTTTTAATTTTCTTTCTCTTTTTCCTTCTCCTCCTTCTCCTTCTCCTTCTCCTTCTCCTTCTCCTTCTCCTTCTCCTTCTCCTTCTCCTTCTCCTTCTCCTTCTCCTTCTCCTTCTCCTTCTCCTTCCCCTTCTCCTTCTTCTTCTTCTTTTCCTTTCTTTCTCACATTTTCCTTCTTCTTATTTTCCTTTTCTTTCTCCTTTTCCTTCTCCTCCTCCTCCTTTGCCTTTTCTTTCTCCTTTCCCTTCTTTTCCTTTTCTTTCTTCCTCCTTTTCCTTTTCTTTCTCCTTTCCTTCTCTTCCTTCTCCTTCTCCTTCTCATTTTCCTTCTCCCTTTCCCTTTCCCTTTCCCTTTCCCTTTCCCTTTCCCTTTCCCTTTTCCCTTTTTCTTTTCCCTTTTTCATCTTGTTATTTTCTCTTTTTTTTTTTTTTCCCTTTTCCTTCTGTCATTTCTAACTTGTCCATTCAACCTCATTTCTGTATAGCTTTCTTCCACAACATTTCTCCCTCCTGGGATCACTTACAAATGACTCCTGCCTTGTTCATTAGTCTGGATCTGAAATTACTTCTCCTACCTAGCTTGTGTCTTCTTCTTTAAAGGACCCACGTGTTTGGGAAAGGGCTCTACCTTCCCCCACAGTGAACACTGTTACATATACCTAATTATTTGGAAAGAAACAAAATTAAGCCCCAAAAAGCTTCAAGTGCAAGACCATTATATAAATACATATATATATAAACACATTTCACTCTGACAATTTTGCATCACCCAAGCAAGAACAAGCTCACATATTTTGTGTGTTTAGGTTTCTTTTTGTCTTCTTGTAATAAAAAAGTCTGAACTGTGATTTTGGCTTTTTTTTGTGTGTGTGTGTATGTGTGCATCTGTGAGGGGTGTTTTTTTTGGCATGCACAGCTGTCATCAGCTTCTCTTGCTTGCACTGCAGTTATGACATCCCCAACTGTATTGCTGGTGAAAGGCCTGGAATGCAAATCCTATGAGGAGAAGCTGAGGGAGTTGGGGGTGTGCAGCCTGCAGAAGAGGAGGCTCAGGGCAGAGCTCATTGCTGCCTACAACTACCTGAAGGGAGGTTGTAGCCAGGTGGGGTTGGTTTCTTCTGCCAGGCAACCAGCAACAGAAGAAGGGGACACAGTCTCAAGTTGTGCCAGGGGAGATCTAGGCTGGATGTTAGGAGGAAGTTGTTGTCAGAGAGAGTGATTGGCATTGGAATGGGCTGCCCAGGGAGGTAGAACACCCTGGAGGTGTTGAAGCAAAGCCTGGCTGAGGCACTTAGTGCCATGGTCTGGTTGATTGGCTAGGACTGGGTGCTAGGTTGGCCTGGATGATCTTGGAGGTCTCTTCCAGTCTGATTGATTCTATGATTCTAAGAATCACAGAACGATAGAATCACAGAATGTTAGGGGCTGGAAAGCACCTGGAAAGCTCATTCAGTCCAACCCCATACAGAGCAGGATCACCTCTACCAGATCACACAGAAACACAGTGTAGCAGTGCACTCCAAACTCCCTTCCCTCATTCCTGTCCTGCATCCAGGCAGGGAACCCACAATAATAATCCTGAGACCCAACAACATTACAAATAAATCAGCATTAGGTTTTAAAAGAGATCTTACAAGCCTAGACAGGGTAAAAGTTAACCAAATAGCCCTCTTATTGCCATAGGAGCACATCTACCCTAGTGGGTGGGGGCTGCCTTAAACTCTCTTGCACGGATTCTAAGCAGGTCAGGATAAAAAGTGAGACATATCTCGGAGGCTGTGCAGCTCCATTACTTAAGAGCTTTGCCTACGCTAGTTTTCTGTCAGGAACAGCACTGCTAACACGAGTGTCTCACTTCCAGACAGACATTTTAAAGCATGGGAATAAGATTTAGAGAGGAGAAGAAGAAAATCAACTAACAAAAGCTCTGCCAGAGTCAGTGATATGAGGAGAAGCTAAACATACCAAAGTAGAAGTTTGGTGTTACAGATTGCTGTCTCTTGATGTTTTGATGCAGGGAGCCACTGTTAGAAGACAGGGAATGAGTAATAGAGTTCTGATAAGGAATCCTTTTCTCTTTCTCTTCCCAGCTTTTCTGCATATGCCTCAAGGAAGGTAAAATTTAATGCAGCTAAGACATCATGAAGTGAAAATGAAAGGTCAGCCTGAGCAGGCCATTATGGAAATGGTCACAAGGTAGTCAAAAGTCATCACAGCAAGGATGGGGGCAAATGCATTTAAAACAGCTTTGGTTTTCAAGAGTCACAGATTCACAGAAAGTTAAGTGTTGGAAGTGGCCTCAGAAGGTAATTGAGTCCAATCCCCCTGCCAGGGCAGGGTCACCTCGAGTAGGTCACATAGGAACACGCCCATAGAATCATAGAATCAGTCAGGGTTGGAAGAGACCACAAGGATCAGCCAGTTCCAACCCCTCTGCCATGCCCAGGGACACCCTACCCTAGAGCAGGCTGGACACAGCCTCACCCAGCCTGGCCTTAAACACCTCCAGGGATGGGGCCTCAACTGCCTCCCTGAGCAACCCATTCCAGCCTCTCACCACTCTCATGCTGAAGAACTTCCTCTTCACATCCAGTTTGAACCTACTCACCTACAGCTTTGCTCCTTAAGCTCCAGATGGGTTTTGAATGTCTTCGTAGAAGGTGACTCCACAACCTCTCTGCACAGCCTGTTTTAGTGTTTCATCACCTTCACAGAGAAAGTTTTTCCTTATGTTCACAAGAAGATGTCAAGAGATGGACTTTCACAGAATCACAGAACTTTAGAGGCTGGAAGGGACCTTCAGAGATCATCCAGATCAACTCCCCTGCCAAGACAGGATCACTCAAGGTACTTCACAGAGAAATGCATCCAGGTGGGCTTTGAAAGCCTTCAGAGAAGGAGATTCCACAATCCCCCTGGCCAGCTCCATGGCTCTGTCACCCTCACTGCAAAGAAGTTTCTCCTTATGTTGAGGTGAAACTTTCCCTGTTCCAGTTTCTATCCATTGTTGCTTGGCTTACTGCTGCCCACCAAAAAGAGCTTGGCCCCCTCCACTTGACTCCCACCCATCAGATGTTTGTGTACATTGATCAGATCTCTCAGCCTTCTCTTCTCCTGACTTTGTATTTGATGATTGTTAGAG
Source organism: Pogoniulus pusillus (assembly GCF_015220805.1). NCBI lineage: Eukaryota > Metazoa > Chordata > Aves > Piciformes > Lybiidae > Pogoniulus > Pogoniulus pusillus. The sequence goes on along the minus strand of NC_087284.1, from coordinate 5,797,896 downwards.
GTCATTTCTGCCCCAAACAATTCCAGTTCTATGACTTCTGTGGATCTGCATTCACAAAGTTAGCACTGCAAATGTTCACAGATGTACCAATTTATACAACCTCACTTACACTCTATCACCAAAAGCTTCATTCCTCTCAAAACAGCTTGAAAGCTGTGATAAAACATGGCAGCTCACTGTTGAAGGACCTTACCACAAGAACATGCCTCTTGTGTTACAGTTACCATCATCATCATCATCATCATCATCAATAGTGATAGGATGAGAAGGGAAGATGGTAGATTTAGCCTGGATCACACAAACATGCCTATTGTGTTACAGTTATCATCATCATCATCATCATCATAAATAATGATAGGATGAGAAGAGAAGAGGGCAGATTGAGACTGGACCACAAGAACATGCCTATTGTGTTACAGTTATCATCTTCATCACAAACAGTGATAGGATGAGAAGAGAAGAGGGCAGATTGAGACTGGATCACAAGAACATGCCTATTGTTTTACAGTTATCATCACCACCATCACAAATTGTGATGAGAAGGGAAGAGAGTAGATTGAGACTGGACCACAAGAACATTCCTATTGTATTACAGTTATCACCATCATAAACAGTGATAGAATGAGAAGGGAACAGAGTAGATTTAGAGTGGACATTAGGAAGAGACTCCTTACAGAGAGGGTGCTGATACACTGGCACAGGTTGCCCAGGAAGACTGTGGCTGCTCTCTCCCTGGAGGTGTTCAAGGCTAGGTTGGGCAAGGCCTTGAGCAACCTGGACTAGTGGAAGGTGCCACTGCCCCTTGGCAAAAGGGTTGGAGCCAGATGATCTTTGAGGTCACTTCCAACCCCAAAGCATTCTATGATTCTGTGACCCATTTAGCTTGCATTGTGTGGAATAACTCAGGCTTTATCTCTACAAAATTATTCCAGGGGAAAATAAACCTCCAACATTGGTACAAATTGCAATGATTCCTATAGTTTTGTGTGGCTTTCCCCTCCTCTTTTCTTTCCAGATGATGTGTGAAATAACAAAGAATGTCCTGTGAATATAAATGAATCTGGAGAGCAGCCAGGAAGAAAGGGACCTGGGGGTTCTGGTAGGGAGTAGCTGAAGATGATGCAGTAGTGTGCCCAGGTGGGCAGCAGAGCCACTGTTGTCCTGACTTGGCTCAGGAGCAGTGTGGCCAGCAGGACAAGGGAGGTTATTCTTCCCCGGTACTCAACACTGGTCAGGCCACCCCTTGAGTGCTGTGTCCAGTTCTGGGCTCCTCCATTCAAGAGAGATGTTGAGGTGCTGGAAGGTGTCCAGAGAAGGGCAGCAAGGCTGGGGAGGGGCCTGGAACACAAAGCCTATGAGGAGAGGCTGAGGGAGCTGGGGGTGTGCAGCCTGCAGAAGAGCAAGCTCAGGGGTGACCTCATTTCTCTCTACAACTACCTGAAAGGAAATTGTAGCCAGGTGGGGTTGGTCACTTCTCCCAGACAACCACCAACAGGACACTTTAGTTATGACTTTGCTCAATAATTCAAACCTGATGTTCTGCCTTAAATATCCCAAGTTCAGCATTTTTAACATCCCTGTATCATTATGCTCATAGTTGGGAGAACAAAGCTGTTAATACTCATTCAGCAGGTAGAAATCAGAACACATTCCTGGGGAAAGCTTTTCCTTGTTTCTCCATCAGATAAAGCAGAGAACTTGATGCATTTTGTAAGGCTTCTGCAGCACGAAACAGCCAAAGCAATTTTGCTCTCTAAATAAAAAATTACACTTTACATTGAATAGATTTCTGCTTGGTCTGATCTTGGGCAAAAGGTTGTCCTGTGCCTCTGGCTGGCAAGCTGAACTCTTGTTTTCACTTAGCTGGACTCTTGTTCAGAGGATGTGGTTCAATAGAACTGAGCTAAGGAGTTATCATCAGGCATAACAAGGGCAGAGTTCTTGCTAGTTACACAGAGGTGGATCTGAAGCTGTTTCTTCTGAAGTTGTGACCTGAATATCATGGAATCAAAGAATGGTTCAGGTTGGAAGGCACCTCAAGGATCATCCAGTTCAAACCCCTTGCCATAGGCAGGGACACCTCCCACTAGAACAGGTCACTCAAGGTCTCATTCAACCTGGCCTTGAACACCTGCACTGGTCAGACCACACCTCGAGTACTGCGTTCAGTTCTGGGACCCCCAGTTTAGGAAGGACATTGAGATGCTTGAGCGTGTCCAGAGAAGGGCAACGAGGCTGGTGAGAGGCCTTGAGCACAGCCCTACGAGGAGAGGCTTAGGGAGCTGGGGTTGTTTAGCCTGGAGAAGAGGAGGCTCAGGGGTGACCTTATTGCTGTCTACAACTACCTGAAGGGTGGTTGTGGCCAGGAGGAGGTTGCTCTCTTCTCTCAGGTGGCCAGCTCCAGAACAAGAGGACACAGCCTCAGGCTGCGCCAGGGGAAATTTCGGCTCGAGGTGAGGAGAAAGTTCTTCCCTGAGAGAGTCATTGGACACTGGAATGGGCTGCCTGGGGAGGTGGTGGAGTCGTCGTCCCTGGGGCAGTTCAAGGCAAGGTTGGATGTGGCACTTGGTGCCATGGTCTAGCCTTGGGCACTGTGGTAAAGGGTTGGACTTGATGATCTGTGAGGTCTCTTCCAACCTTGCTGATACTGTGATACTGTGATACTGTGATACCTCCAGGGAGGGAACAACCACAACCTCCCTGGGCGACCTGTGCCAGTGTCTCACCACCCTCACTGCAAACACCTTCTTCCTCACATCCAGTTTGAATCTCCCCTCTGCCAGTTTAAAGCCACTCCTCTTTGTCCTGTCATTAGAAGACCTTGTCAATAGTCCCTCCACAGCCCTCTTGTAGCCTCCTTCAGATGCTGGAAGGCCACTCCAAGGTCTCCTCCAAGCTTTCTCTTTTCCAGGCTGCACAGCCCCGACTCTCTCAGCCTGTCCTCATAGCAGAGCTGCTGCAGCCCTCTGAGCATCTTGGTGGCCTCCTCTGGACTGGCTCCAGCACTTCCATGTCCTTCTTGTGTTGGGGGCTCCAGAACTGCACCCAGGACTGCAGGTGGGGTCTGAGGAGAGCAGAGCCAAGGGGCAGAATCCCCTCCCTTGCCCTGCTGCCCACACTGCTCTTGCTGCAGCCCAGCCCAGAGTTGCTGTCTGGGCTGCACTCACACTGCAGGCTCCTGTTGAGCTTTTCATCACCCCAGATCCCAAGGTCATTTTCCTCAGGGCTGCTATCAGTCATTCCTCACCCAGCATCTATTTGTGCTTGGGATTGCACCAAGCCAGGTGAAGACCTTTACATTTGACCTTGTTGAATGTCATGAGCTTGGCCTGGGCACATCTCTCCAGCCTGCATCCTGAACTACTCCAAATCTCCAAAGTTGATTTTCACTCATGCAAGACCTTCAGGTGGACTGTTCAGTGCCTTTTAATATTAACTTTAATATTCATATTGTTATTATTTACTTTAATATTAATATTAATACTGTTACTTTTCTTAGAATCAGAGAATCAGGCAGGGTTGGAAGGAACCACAAGGAGCAGCCAGTTCCAACCCCCCTGCCATACCCAGGGACACCCTACCCTAGATGAGGATGGCCACAACCTCAGCCAGCCTGCCCTTAAACACCTCCAGGGAATCATAGAATCAGCCAGGATTTGAAGGGACCACAAGGAGCATCCAGTTCCAACCCCCCTGCCATACCCAGGGACACCCTACCCTAGAGCAGGCTGGCCAGAACATCATCCAGCCTGGCCTTAAACACCTCCAGCCATGGGGCCTCAACCACCTCCCTGGGCAACCCATTCCAGCCTCTCACCACTCTCATGCTCAACAACTTCCTCTGCACCTCCACTCTGACTCTCCCCACCTCCAGTTTTGCTCCATTCCTCCCAGCCCTGGCACTCCCTGACAGCCTCAAAAGTCCCTCCCCAGCTCTTTTGTTGGCCCCTTCAGATCCTTTGAATTAAGCTGCACACAATATAGGAAATTCCACCAAATGTCTTTGCAAGAAGCTTTGATGATAATAGAAAAAGCTGCAGTGGAAAGGCTTTGCTTTAATAACTCCAAAATGATCTTATTCCAGGATATGTTTCTAAGGCCTTATTCAGTTTGGTGGGTGGAGGGAGGAAAAGGGTCTTTCAGCATTGTTAATTAAGATGAAGATTCTCATTAAGTGAAGCAAATGTTAAATGGCTTAAGGGAGTGCATAAATAATAAGCTCCCTAATAAACTGTAGTATATGGAAGCAGAGGCAAATAACTTCCACATTGCTTTTGCAGATTTGCTAATTACAATAGCTTCCAGCAGCGCCAGCTCGACCTGCAGAAGAACTTCAACCACCATTTGTTCTCTTTCCAGAAGTGCTGCAGAATAATTAAACCATTTTGAATCAAAGCTGTTGCTTTTTTAATTTGAAATAAAAACAAGCAGAGCAGTTGTTGCCATCTTGGGGACTCCTGGTGGCTGTGTGCTCCAGAATTGAAACAGCTCCTTCCTAAAAGGGCAGGTCTTCTGCAAGTGAAAATGCTTTGGTACTCTAACACTTTATGCTGATTAAATCTAGTGGTTAGTAAGTGCTTTATTGTCACAGGAAGATGGTTTGAACAGTTAGGAAAGTTATCCTGTGGGAAGCAGGAGGACTCTGCAGTAGTTGCAGCCTTGTCACAACAGCAGCTCTGTGGAAAGACAAGTTTGTACATGGGGGTACTGGGAGATAGCAGCTGAATATCAGCCAGCAGTGTGCCCAGGTGGCCAGGAGAGCCAGTGGCATCCTGGGCTGGCTCAGGAGCAGTGTGGGCAGCAGGACAAGGGAGGTTCTTCTGCCCCTGTGCTCAGCACTGCTCAGGCCACACCATGAGTGCTGTGTCCAGTTCTGGGCTCCTCAATTCAAGAGAGATGTTGAGGTGCTGGAAGGTGTCCAGAGGAAGGCAACAAAGCTGGTGAGGGGCCTGGAACACAAACCCTATGAGGAGAGGTTGAGGGAGCTGGGGGTGTGCAGCCTGCAGCAGAGGAGGCTCAGGGCAGAGCTCATTGCTGTCTGCAACTCCCTGAAGGGAGGCTGTAGCCAGGTGGGGTTGGTCTCTTCTGCCAGGCAAGCAGCACCAGAAGAAGGAGACACAGTCTCAAGCTGTGCCAGGGGAGGTCTAGGCTGGATGTTAGGAGGAAGTTGTTGTCAGAGAGAGTGATTGGCATTGGAATGGGCTGCCCAGGGAGGTGGTGGAGTCACCATCCCTGGAGGTGTTGAAGCAAAGCCTGTCTGAGGCACTTAGTGCCATGGTCTGGTTGATTGGCCAGGGCTGGGTGCTAGGTTGGACTGGATGAGCTTGGGGGTCTCTTCCAACCTGTTTGATTTTATTCTATTCCATTCCAGTCTATTCTGTTCTGTTCTGTTCTATTTTGTTCTATTCTATTCTCTCTTATCCTATCCTATCCTATCCTATCCTATCCTATCCTATCCTATCCTATCCTATCCTATCTGGAGGAGCTTTTCCAACCTGAATATTTATGTGATCCTGTCTCTTACAACTGGATGCCTTCTGTGATTCTGTGACTTCATTCAGGCAGTGAGCATGGGAGGATTCAAAAGTTCTTCACAGAGAGAGTGATTGGCATTGGAATGGGCTGCCCAGGGAGGCGGTGGAGTCACCATCCCTGGAGGTGTTGAAGCAAAGCCTGGATGAGGCACTTAGTGCCATGGTCTGGTTGATTGGACAGAGCTGGGTGCTGGGTTGGACTGGATGAGCTTGGAGGTCTCTTCCAACCTGCTTGATTCTATTCTATCAGGGAAAAAGAAAAATAGGCATCCAAACTGAACAGCAAAGCCAAACAGAAGACAGACACTTAGTTTGCATTATGGAAAGTACAGATTAGCAGTCATTTTGGAGCTGTCATCTCAAGCAGGTATCTGTAAGGCTCATACCACTGGCAAAATGTCTTCTAGCTGGTTTAATTACATCGGTGTTGTCTTCAGAGGCTCAGCTAAATGGACTGACTGCAGTGAAATCAATAGATATCTGATCTTGTCCATTGACCCTGGTGGTTTTCACTCTAATTCACCCTAATTTACAAACTCCTGCCTTTGCCTGTCCAGTCAATGTGGTTTTTTTTTTGTTCAAATAGGATCTGAGTCAGAGAGTGTGATCAGAGCCTTAGCACTGAAAACAACTACATGAGGGCCATGAGGATGGGAGAAGGGTGGAGAGCACTGCTATGGAGACTGACTGAGAGAGTTGGGCCCCCCCAGTTCAAGAGGGGCATAGAACTGCTTGAGAGAGTCCGGCACAGAGCCACAAGGATGCTGAAGGGTATGGAACATCTCTCTTGCAAGGAGAGACTGAGGGAGCTGGGGCTGTGCTGCTTGGAGAAGGGGAGGCTGAGAGGTGACCTCATCAATGGTTATAAATGTGTAAAGGTGAGTGCCAGGAGGCTGGAGCCAGGCTCTGCTGGGTGATGCCCAATGCCAGGACAAGGGGCACTGGGTTGAAGCTGAGGCATAGGAAGTTTCCTTTAAACACGAGGAGGATTTTTTCTCTGTGAGGGTGACAGAACCCTGGAACAGGCTGCCCAGGGGGATTGTGGAGTCTCCCTCTCTGGAGATCTGCAAGACTTGCCTGGATGTGCTCCTGTTTGATCTGCTCTAAGCAATTCTGCTCTGGCAGGGGGGTTGGACTGGATGAGCTTTGGAGGTCCCTTCCAGCCCCTGATAGTCTGTGATTCTGAGATTCCACAATTGTAAGAATCTGGAGAAGAGAAGGTTCTAAGTAAACCTTATTGTGGCCTTCCAGTATCTGAAGGGGGCTAAAGGAATACTGGGGAGGGACTGTTTAGGATGTCAGGTACTGACAGGATCAGGGCAAACAGAGCAAAACTAGAAGTGGGGAGATTCAGATTGGGTGTTAGGAAGAAGTTTTTCAGCATGAGGGTGGTGAGAAACTGACACAGGTTGCTCAGAGAGGTGGTGGAAGCCTCATGCCTGGATGTTTCCAAGGGCAGACAGGATGTGGCTGTGAGCAACTTGATCTAATGTGAGGTGTCCCTGCCCATGGAAGTGGAGGGTTGGAACTGGATGATCCCTCCCAGCCCTGACAGCTCTTTGATTCTGTCAGCATCTTGGATAAAGAAGATACACTCAGTAAGCATTGTGACAAGACAGGTTAATCATGAAATACTGTGTGTTTCTGAGTCCTGAAGGAGAAGAGAAAGCAATTAATGTAAAGTGTGTTGAAGAAGCACCTGCTGTGTGTGTTTTCAGAGTGGTCTTTACCAGGCAATTAATGCAATGGCCCCAAATGTAAATATCTGAGGAGCTAAGTGTATGAAAAGGCGCACACTTCCAACTGCTGCTTTTGCTGGCAGGCAGCTGAAACCTGCTGAGGCACATTCTCCACTTGGTACCAATTGGATTACTTCAGCTGATAGTCTTCCTCATTCAATATGTCTCTAATTCATTTTCCTATGCATGGGATCTATGTAGGAATCAGAACCATTGAATGGTTTGGGTTGGAAGGGACCTCCAAAGCTCATCCAGTCCAACCCCTCACTACAGGCAGGGACACCTCCCACCAGAACAGGTCACTCAAGGCCCTCATCAAGCCTGGCCTTGAACACCTCCTTGGGTGACCTGTGCCAGTGTCACACCGTCCTCACTGCAAACAACTTCTTCCTAGCATCTCATTTAAGTCTCCCCTCTGCCAGTTTAAACCCATTCCTCCTCCTCCTGACATTACAAGACCTTCTCAATAGTCCCTCCCCAGCCCTCCTGGAGCCCCCTGCAGGTACTGGAAGGCCACTCCAAGGTCTCCTCCAAGGCTTCTCTTTTCCAGGCTGCAGAGCCCCAACTCTCATAGCCTGTCCTCATAGCAGAGCTGCTGCAGCCCTCTGAGCATCTTCATGACCTCTTCTGGTCTCATTCCAACAGTTCCATGTCCTTCTTCTGTTGGAGGCTCCAGAACTGTTCACAGTACTCCAGGTGGGGTCTCAGGAGAGCAGAGCAGAGGGGAAAAGCTTTGCAACTGACAGCAATTTATCATTGCCTCTGTTTTTACACCAGAAACTCTGTCTTGAAAGTTTCCTGCCAACATACAAACAAACCTTTGTGTCTGGCTGAGATCTTTTCACTTCCCTATAAGTGCATAGTGAGGGGCAACGAGAATCAAATTGCCATGGATGCCAGCTATGCCCAAAGGAGTGTTCAGTGCTGGGAGCAATTAAGAAGAACTTGTCTGTTCCTCAGTGCTGTCATGCCACAAGTTGACAAGCCTTTGAAAGCAAAGAATAAAACTCCTCACACACAATCAGCTAGTACAAACTGGGGAAAGTATTAAATGTAAAGTGTTCTGCTCACAGATGTGATCATCAATCTCAGTGCACTCCAGCACTGCTGGCTTGGACATGCAGAAAGATAGGCAAATGATCCATCCCATTCTCCCACAAAGCCTTTAAGGGGCAGAGAAAATGGGCTCAGACCCTTCTTAGTGAAGAAGTTTTGCACTATGAGGGTAGTAAAACACTACAACAGGTTGCCCAAAGAGGTGATTTGGGCCCCATTCCTGGAGATATTCAAGGTGAGGTTGGACAGGGCTGTGGGCAGCCTGACCTAGAATCATAGAATCAAGCAGGTTGGAAGAGACCTCCAAGCTCATCCAGTCCAACCTAGCACCCAGCCCTAGCCAGTCAACTGGACCATGGCACTAAGTGCCTCATCCAGGCTTTTCTTGAACACTTCCTTCCTTCCTCCCTCTCTCCCTCCCTCCCTTCCCTCCTCCCTTCATCTTTTCTTTTCTTTTTTCTTTTCTTTTCTTTTCTTTTCTTTTCTTTTCTTTTCTTTTCTTTTCTTTTCTTTTCTTTTCTTTTCTTTTCTTTTCTTTTCTTTTCTTTTCTTTTCTTTTCTTTTCTTTTCTTTTCTTTTCTTTTCTTTTCTCTTTTCTTTTCTTTTCTTTTCTTTTCTTTTCTTTTCTTTTCTTTTCTTTTCTTTTCTTTTCTTTTCTTTTCTTTTCCCTCTTTCTTTCTTTCTTTCTTTCTTTCTTTCTTTCTTTCTTTCTTTCTTTCTTTCTTTCTTTCTTTCTTTCTCTCTCTCTCTCTCTCTCTCTTTCTCTCTCTTTCTCTCTCTTTCTCTCTCTTTCTCTCTCTTTCTCTTTCACTCTTTCTTTCTCTAAAATGAACAAATTACATATGAAGTGATACTTTACCAGGGTGTTCCAGAGAAAGAGCTCCCTCCTCCCAATTGCCCCTCAAGTGTGGCAGCTATTTCCACCTTTACAGCACTTGTTCTGCTTTCAGGTTGACAACAGGAATGAAGAGCCCCATAAAGAGATTTCTGGAACTAGACAGGCACTTCAGTGCAAAGCTGTGATTCAAGGCAGCCAGCAAGGCTTTACTAGAGACAAATCCTGACTGTGCCAGCAGATGAGGGATGACCTCTGGATGTGATCTATGTGGACTTCTGCAAGGCCTTTGACATGGTCCCACTCAACATCATGCTTGCCAAGCTGGAGAGATACAGATTTGCTGGGTGGATTGTTCAGTGGATGAGGAATGGGCTGGATGGTTGCATCTAGAGAGTGGTGCTAAATGGCAGTCCAGATGGAGAGCAGTGACAAGTGGTGTCCCTCAGGGGTCCCTGATGGGACCTGTGCTGTTTAATATCTTCATCAATGCTGTAGGGAGTGGGGTCAAGGCATCATCAGCAAGTATGCAGATGACCCCAAGCTCAGTGGTGCTGTTGATACACCAGAGGGACAGGATGGCATCCAGGGGGGGCCTGAACAAGCTGGAGAGGTGGGTCCAGGATGACCTCATGAGGTTCAACAGGAGCAAGTGCAGGGCACTGCACCTGGGCTGGAACAGTCCTCACTATCATTACAGGCTGGGGGAGAAGGCAAGAGAAAGCAACCCTGTGGCAAAGGACTTAGGGGTGCAGATGGAGGAGAAGCTGGACATGAGCAGGCAGTGTGAGCTTGCAACACAGAAGGCCAATGGCAGCCTGGGCTGCATCCAAACTAGCATGGCCAAAGATGGAGAGAGGGAATCCTGCCACTCTGCTCTGGTGAGACATCACCTGGAGTACTGCAGTGAGCTCTGGAGCCCTCAGTACAGGAAGGACATGGACCTGATGGAGCAGGTCCAGAGGAGGCCATGAAACCAATCAGGGGGTTGGAGCATCTCTGCTATGAGGACAGGCTGAGGGAGCTGGGGGCGTTCAGCCTGGAGAAGAGAAGGCTCCAGGGAGACCTAATAGCAGCTTGCAAGTACCCAAAGGGGGATCCAAGAAGGCTGAAGAGAGACTGAAAACGTCTGCAGTGGCAGGACAAGGGCAAGGGCTTCAAACTAGAGCAGAGCAGAATGACATTGGATGTGAGGAACAAGTTCTGCACCATGAAGGTGGTGGAACACTGCAACAGGTTGCCCAGGGAAGTGTTTGAGGCCCCATCTCTGGGGGCATTCAGGGGGAGGCTGGACAGGACCATGGGCAACCTGATCTAGTTGAGGATGTTCCTGCTGACTGCAGAGGGGCTTGGACTGAATGACCTTTGGAGGTGTCTTCCAACCCAGACTCATTCTCTGATTCTATGATACACTTAGAGAGGAGATAAGCATCCCTCCATTTCCCCAGCTCCCTGGATGATATTCAGGGAGGATGTTTGTTTCCTCATCAAGAAGTAGTTCAGGGCTATGCAGAACAGAGCCTAACTGAGCTGCAGGAAGAAATCAGCTTGATTTACCATTGTTAAGCCATGGTGGTGACAGGCATTCTGCAGCAACTCGTTTGAAAAGATGGAAGGGGAATGGAATAGATGATTGCTGTCTCCTCTGAGTAGGAACACACTGTGCCTTGGCCTGCCACTTCCATTTGGCAGCTTGCTCTCAACAGACCAAGCCTCACATCACTTTCTTTAGCAATCTAACAGAGTTCAGCAGGCTATTCAGCATGACTCCTTTCAGTTGTTTGGCTTAGGGAAAGATCCTAGACAACCAGTTTTTATTTCTTTGGGGTTTTTTTCCCCAAAGGATCCATTTCCTGCCCCCCACCCCCCCTTTTTTTAAGACAAATTAGTCATAGAATCATAGAATGGCCTAGATTGGGAAGGACATTACACAACATCTGCTCCAGCCTCCTTGCCATGGGCAGGGATGCCTCTCAGCTAGACTTGGCTGCTCAAGGTCTCATCCAGTCTGGCTTTGAAAACCCAGAGAGGAGACATCCACCACTCAGAGAGGTGACATTCACCACCACCTCCCTGGGCAGCACATTCCAGAGTCTCACCACCCTCATGTCAAAGAACTTCTTCCTAGGATCACAGGCTTACAGGATGATAGGGGTTGGAAGGGACCCAAAGAGATCATCAAGTCCAATCCCCCTGCCAGAGCAGGATCATACAATCTAGCTCAGGTCACACAGGAACACATCCAGACAGGCCTTGAAAGTCTCCAGAGAAGGAGACTCCACAACCTCTCTGGGCAGCCTGTTCCAGTGCTCTGTCACCCTTACAGTAAAGAGTTCCCCCTTGTGTTGAGCTGGAGCCTCCTGTGCTGCAGCTTACACCCATTGCTCCTTGTCCTATCCCAGGGAGCAGTGAGCAGAGCCTGTCCTGCCCCCTCCTGCCCCCCAGCCCTCAGGTGTTTATAAACATTTATCAAATCCCCTCTCAGCTTTCTCTTCTCCAGGCTAAGCAGCCCCAGTCTAATCCTGCTCTCCCTCAGCTTCAAACCATTCCCCCTTGTCCTATCTCTAGACACATAGAATGGTCTAGGTTGGGAGAGCCATTACAGATCATCTGCTCCAACCTCCTCACCATGGGCAGGGATGCCTCTCAGCTACACTTGACTACTCGAGGCCTCATCCAACCTGGCCTTAGAAATTTCCAAGGATAGATTTTCTGCCACCTGTTCCAGTGTCTCACTACCTTCATGGTGAAGAACTTAGGGCTGGAAGGCACCACAAGGATTATCCAGTTCCAATCCCTCTGCCATGCCCAGGGACACCCTACCCTAGATCAGGCTGCACACAGCCTCATCCATCCTGTCCTTAAACACCTCCAGGAATGAGGCCTCAACCACATCCCTGGGCAACCCATTCCAGCCTCTCACCACTCTCATGCTCAACAACTTCCTCCTCACATCATAGAACCATAGAATCAAGCAGGTTGGAAGAGACCTCCAAGATCATCCAGTCCAACCTAGCACCCAGCCCTGGCCAAGCAACCAGACCATGGCACTAAGTGCCTCATCCAGGCTTTGCTTCAACACCTCCAGGGACAGCAACTCCACCACCTCCCTGGGCAGCCCATTCCAATGCCAATCACTCTCTCTGCCAGGAACTTCCTCCTAACATCCACCCTAGATCTCCCCCACCACAACTTGAGACTGTGTCCCCTTCTTCTGTTGGTGGTTCCCTGGAAGAAGAACCCAACCCCACCTGGCTACAGCCTCCCTGCAGGGAGTTGTAGACAGCAATGAGCTCTGCCCTGAGCCTCCTCTTCTGCAGGCTGCACACCCCCAGCTCCCTCAGCCTCTCCTCACAGGGCTGTGTTCCAGGCCCCTCACCAGCTTCACTCATAAGCTTGCTGAGAGGTATAAGAACAAGAATCCAAACATTGATAAGGGAGTTGTTGTTCTTCTGCCTTGAAGCTCCAAGCTGCACTTCTGTCTAGCCCCTCTGCTCTCTCTCTGATCAATCCACTTTGCTTCCTAACCCCCTGGCCAAACCTCCATTCTTCCTTGGTACTGGGGTAAGGTTGAGAGGGACAGGGGGAAGGTGAAGAGGCAGTTGGCAGCCCCTGCTGGGGACTCAGGTTTCTGGGAGGGCTGTTGTGTTTCTGTATCACCTTTTACCTTGTCTATCTCTGTCTATAACTGTATCTACTGTAAATATCTTCTTGTATATTGAGCTAAGCTGTCAATATAAGCTTCATTCAATTTCCAGAGCTGGCTGAGTCTAGTCTGGTGATTTCCAAAGTGTGGGGGGGCAGGGGACACCCAAACCATCAGAGGTGATGGCTCTCAATGGGTTGTGTTGATGCAATCTCCTTTCTTACGACCATCATGTAACATGTAGCAGGGTATGGTTCTCTGGCAGCTGACACTGTTGAATTAATTCATCCATTTCCCAGCTTATTCCTCCAGGGCTGAAATGGCAGAGGAGCACTGGGATTAGGCTTTGTGGCTGTATTACTCCTCCTGCTGAGCTACACACAAACAAAAGCTAAAGGTTGAGTACCACAGCCTTCAGCTTCAGATCACAGCACAGCCTACAGAATTTCATGGGGTTTTCTCTTCCGTAGATTGCTCATGTGGGATCAAAGGAAAACAATGTGTTCAGTTTGTAGAGATAATAAAAACAAAGGGAAAACTGTCTCCCAAACAGGTCTCCCTCTACTTTCTCTTTCTCTCTCTACTTTCCCAGACAGACAAACAAAACAACCAGCAAAGCTTTTCTTGTTTTCTGTTAGGCAAAATTAGTGGAGAGATATTAGAATCATAGAATCACAGAATCATAGAATCAAGCAGGTTGGAAGAGACCTCCAAGCTCATCCAGTCCAACCTAGCACCCAGCCCTATCCAGTCAACTAGACCATGGCACTAAGTGCCCCATCAAATCTTTTCTTGAAGACCTTCAGGGACAGTGCCTCCACCACCTCCCTGAGCAGCCCATTCCATTAGAGAGGAGTGAAGAGGAAGAAAATAGATCCAGCAACACAGACCAGAGTGGGACAGATTGTTGACATTTTGGCTTTTTTTCCCTCTCAGCACTCCAATGAATAATAGAGACTTGATCATTATTTTCTTTTCACAACCAGTGACCTCATTTCTCTCATTAAAAGTATTCCAATTAGCCTCAAAACAACACAGATGTTAGCAACATGAGGGCAGTGGAACACTGGAACAGGTTTTACACGATAAGGGTAGTGGAACACTGGAACAGCCCTGTGATAGGGCTGGGTGCTAGGTTGGACTGGATGATCTTGGAGGTCTCTTCCAACCTGCTTGATTCAATGATTCTGTGATAAAACCTAGTGAAAGTCATATAATGCCCAGGAGGGTCAGTTCTGGGCCCCCCAGTTTAGGAGGGACATTGAGATGCTTGAGCGTGTCCAGAGAAGGGCGACGAGGCTGGGGAGAGGCCTTGAGCACAGCCCTACGAGGAGAGGCTGAGGGAGCTGGGATTGGTTAGCCTGGAGAAGAGGAGGCTCAGGGGAGACCTTCTTGCTGTCTACAACTACCTGAGGGGAGGCTGTGGCCAGGAGGAGGTTGCTCTCTTCTCTCAGGTGGCCAGCACCAGAACAAGAGGACACAGCCTCAAGCTGCACCAGGGGAGATTTAGGCTGGAGGTGAGGAGAAAGTTCTTCCCTGAGAGAGTCATTGGACACTGGAATGGGCTGCCCGGGGAGGTGGTGGAGTCGCCGTCCCTGGAGCTGTTCAAGGCAGGATTGGACGTGGCACTTGGTGCCATGGTCTGGCCTTGAGCTCTGTGGTAAAGGGTTGGACTTGATGATCTGTGAGGTCTCTTCCAACCTTGGTGATACTGTGATAATGTGACATTGTGATATGCCTCCTGCTGCTGGGGGAAAAGGAAGATTGTGAGGATCCATCTCTGAATTTTAAGTCTTGTGCTGCTCTGAAGATATTCTTTCAGCATACACAGAATCACAGAGTTGTCAGGGTTGGAAGTGACCCCAAGGATCATCTAGTTCCAACCCCCACGCCATGGGCAGGGAGGTCCTTGTTTGGTTTTCTGGTGTTTTTATTTGGGAGGAGGAGTTTGGTTCATTGTTTTTTCCTTTTTATGACTGCAGCTGCTTTGAAATGTTGAAGGTTATTGATGAGATACATCCCTCTGCTCCTTTCTCTCACATGTATTATACAAATGCTTTTGGATCTTTTCCATCTGCTGGACAACATTACAAGCAGAGATGTAACTTCCTGCAGTGCAGGAAGTCATTGCTGGAGTTTGGCTGGGGAAAGGTTTATTTCAGAGGTTAGAAAACTTCTTTGTGTCTTGATCATGACCAGGCTGAGTTTATTTTATAGAAAGAATAATTTATAATTACTATAAAAATGATATTAACTCATTCCAATGCTCCAACTTCATGCCTCTGAAATGATTTCTACCCTTAAAAATTCTGAGAGTGGGATTTACTTAAAACTCATCAAAACCACAAAAAACTATTTCCCATCAATTATTTTTCTTTCCCTTAGATGGATCCAATATTATGTATTCAAGTCCACAGGCTGAAAACCAAATTCGTTAAGAATTAAATCATCACTTTTGTCAAATGCTGCAAAACATTTTCATGCTGGTTTACTACAGGAAATGGCCCAGGAGATGATGAATATCTACAGTCAAAAGCTCTCACAGGCAGGTTTTGGAGGATGCTTATCTAGGACTATGCATCACAAATAAATATCCATAACTGTCAGTGTTAGAACCACTTACAGACTGTGAATACATAGAATCATAGAATCAGCCAGGCTGGAAGAGACTTCCAAGCTCATCCAGTCCAACCTAGCACCCAGCCCTGTCCAATCAGCCAGACCATGGCACTCAGTGCTTCAGCCAGGCTTATCATAGAATCATAGAATCAATCAGGTTGGAAGAGAGCTCCAAGCTCATCCAGTCCAACCTAGCACCCAGCCCTAGCCAATCAACCAGACCATGGCACTAATTGCCCCAGCCATGCTTTGCTGGAACACCTCCAAGGATGGCAGTTGAGGCCCCATCCCTGGGGATCATAGAATCATAGAATCATAAAATCGACCAGATTGGAAGAGACCTCCAAGATCATCCAGTCCAACCTAGCACTTAGTCCTAGATAGTCATCTAGACCACGGCACTAAGTGCCTCAGCCAGGCTTTGCTTCAACACTTCCAGGGTGTTCCACCTCCCTGGGCAGCCCATTCCAGTGCCAATCAGTCTCTGTGGAGAACTTCCTCCTAACATCCAGCCTAGACCTGCCCTGGCACAGCTTGAGGCTGTGTCCCCTTGTTCTGT
>NC_087284.1:5764408-5776908 GCF_015220805.1 Pogoniulus pusillus | reverse complement strand
CCTTCACGCTGAATGGCAGTGGGGATAGAAGAGTCACAGCACCAAATGCTTTGAAAATACTCCAGTTCTCGTCTAAGCAGAGTAACTCTGGCAGAGAAGCTGTTAGATTGCTGGACCCTGGGAGTGCTGCGTTTGGAAATGGTAAAAGCTTAAACTGTCCTCCCAGCAGAATTGATTCAGCATTTCCCTCAGTTTAAAAATAATTCCTGAGGAAAACAATTTCCTTAAAAACAAAATAGCAAAGCAAGGATTCCATAGTGACAATAAAGTGGAATTTCAGACAATAAATCATAGAACGATAGAATCAATCAGGTCGGAAGAGAGCTCCAAGCTCATCCAGTCCAACCTAGCACCCAGCCCTGTCCAATCAACTAAATCATGGCACTAAGTGCCCCATCCAGTCTTTTCTATGTAGAATCAATCAAGTTGGAAGATACCTCCAATATCATCCAGTCCAACCTATCACTTAGCCCCAGCCAATCCACTAGACCATGGCACTAAGTACCCCATCCAGTCTTTTCTATGTAGAATCAAGCAGGTTGGAAGAGACTTCTGAGGAGGCTCTCAGGTGACCTTCTTGTGGCCTTCCAGGATCTGAAGGGGGCTACAAAAAAGCTGGGGAGGGACTTTTCAGGATATGAGGAAGTGGCAGGAGTGGGGGGAATGGGGCAAAGCTGGAGGTGGGGAGAGTCAGAGTGGAGGTGAGGAGGAAGTTGTTGAGCATGAGAGTGGTGAGAGGCTGGAATGGGTTGCCCAGGGAGGTGGTTGAGGCCACATGGCTTGAGATGTTAAAAGTCAGCCTGGATGGATCTCTGTGCAGCCTGCTCTAGGGTAGGGTGTCCCTGGGCATGGCAGGGGAGTTGGAACTGGCTGCTCCTTGTGGTCCCTTCCAACCCTGACTGATTCTATGATATTTTCACAGACTTGTCTGGGATGGAAGGCACCTCAAGAATCACCTGTCTCTGAACCCCCTGACATGGGCAGAGACACCTCACACCAGAGCAGGTTGCTCAGAGCCATATCCAGCCTGGCCTTAAAGACCTTCAGGCATGAGGCTTTCACCACCTCCCTGGGCAACCTGTGCCAGTCTTTCACCACCTTCATACTGAAGAACTTCTTCCTAACATACAATCTGAATCTCCCCTCCTCTGTCTTGGATCTATTCCCATTGCTGCTATCACTACCTGACACCCTAAAAAGTCCCTCCCCAGATTTCTTGTAGGCTCTCTCAAATACTGGAAGGCCACAACAAGGTCTACTTGGAGCCTTCTCTTCTCCAGCCTCAATAACCCCAACTCTCTCAGCCTGTCTTCATATTCAAGGCATAGCTGGTACATGTCTGCAGCATTCAGGCAGCTCACCCCTTCCAATGACAAATGCAGAGGTGGAAACATGGAGTGTTTTGTAATTAAATAAAGATCTGACATATGGTCATGCACACAGGCACGTAGAGCACAGAAGGGAAGATGAAATTCCCTTCATCTACCTTCCATGAGTGTTGGAGGAGTTTTGGCAGGGAGCTGCTACAAAGAAAACTTTCCTCTGAGCTGCAGTTATGCTGTGGAAAGTACATCAAAGGAGGCAACTCCTCAGTAAGGACCTACAATAGATCCCTTCGTTGCATGAAGCATTCTGTCAATAGATTCTGAAGCCCAGATCAAAGCTTTCAAAGGTAACTAGAAAGTGAGCAGACCCTCAAGGTGATGACTTTGAAATGCTGGAAAAATCAGGTTTTCAACAGGTGATGAGAACTCTCCTCTACAACTCTGCCTCTTAAAGACCTTTGTTTCTTTTCCTTTAAGCTGGAAAACCAGAAAGAGAGGCTCTGTCAATCACTGCCTTAAGTTTCAGTAGAGGTGAAAGAGTTGCACTGGAGTATGAAGGGAAGAATTTTCTTGCTGCATTATGATCTAGAATCATAGAATCAAGCAGGGTGGAAGAGACCTCCAAGAGCATCAAGTCCAACCTAGCATCCAGCCCTAGACAATCAACCAGACCATGGCACTGAGTGCCTCAGCCAGGTTTTGCTTCAACACCTCTAGGGACAGCAACTCCACCACCTCCCTGGGCAGCCCATTCCAATGCCAATCACTCTCTCTGCCAACAACTTCCTCCTAACATCCAGCCCAGACCTCCCCTGGCACAACTTGAGACTGTGTCCCCTTGTTCTGTTGCTGGTTGCCTGGGAGAAGAGCCCAACCCCACCTGGCTACAGCCTCCCTTCAGGTATGCTGTGTTACACTAGAAGATGAAGCTTGGGCAGGATAAATATCTTACTGAAGGAAGAAAACAATTGGTTAAATAGATTGGAAATGCCTTCCCCACTGCCTCAGCTTTGCAAATTGCATCCTTAATCTTAGCAGAGTCTGAGGGAGCAGAGAGGGTCTTTAGTTGGGAGAGGCCAATGCTATTCTGGGGTGGGTTAGAAGGGCTGTGGTTAGTAGGTCCAGAAAGGTTCTCCTCCCCTTCTATTCTGCCCTGTCAAGGCCACATCTGGAATATTGTGTGCAGTTCTGGGCTTCTCAATTTAAGAAAGACCTCTGGGAACTGCTTGAAAGAGTCCAGCACAGAGCCACAGAAATTATTAACAGAGTGGAAGATCTTCCTTAGGAGGAGAGCCTGAGGGAGCCTGAGGCTGTGCTGCTTGGAGAGGAGGAGCCTGAGGGGTGACCTCATTCACTGTGATAAAGATGTGCAAGGTGAGTGCCAAGAGGCTAGAGCCTGGCTCTGCTGGGTGATGCCCAGTGATAGGTGAAGGGGCAATGAGTAAATGTTGAGTCAAAGGAAGTTCCATGGAAACATAAGTAAGATTTTTTTCCCCTTTGAGGGTGACAGAGCCCTGGAGAAGGATGCTCAGGGGATTGTGGAGTCTACATCTTTCAAGACCCACCTGGATATACTCTTGTGTTATCTGGTATAGGTGATCCTGCTCTGGCAGGGAGGTTGGACTGGATAAGCTTTCATGGTCCCTTCCAACCCATAGAATCATAGAATAAACCAGGTTGGAAGAGACCTCCAAGATCATCCACTCCAACCTAGCACCTGGCCCTAGACAATCAACCAGACCATGGCACTGAGTGCCTCATCCAGGCTTTGCTTCAACACCTCCAGGGACAGCAACTCTACCACCTCCCTGGGCAGCCCATTCCAATGCCAATCACTCTCTCTGACAACAACTTCCTCCTAACATCCAGCCTAGACCTCCCTAGGCACAACTTGAGACTGTGTCCCCTTGTTCTATTGCTGGTTGCCTGGGAGAAGAGAGCAACCCCACCTGCCTACAACCTCCCTGTCCAATTATCTAGACCATGGCACTGAGTGCCTCATTAGGTCTAACATTCTGACCCCTATAATTCTGTGATCTTGTGATGTTTCTCTTATGGCTTCATCCCTGGAGATACTCAAGGTGAGGCTTAACAGGGCTGTGGACAACCTGATCTAGCTGAGGACGCCCTTGCTGACTGCAATGGGGTTGGACTGGATGAGCTTAAGAGGTGTCTTCCAGCCTGGCTGATTCTATGATTGTATGAATTCATTACCCCTTGCAAAAGCTGGAGCCAGCAGTTCACAACTGTTTATGGCACCAGGAAAAAAAGATAAATAAATCCCTGTTGTACTTTAGATTCATTTTCATGATCCATTGCCCAGCTGGTAGGAGAAGCACCATTAATGAAGCACAAGATTTCATGCAGTTTGGCCACTCAGCAGGAGCTGTGCTTCACCTTAGACTGATCCTCTCTCTTTTTTTTTACCATCTCTTACAGCCAGGAAAGTCAAGGTGTTAAGAACACATCAAAAGCAAGATATGTACATATTATTCAGCCTTCTTTGGCTGTCACTGACAACTATCATTCTGCTTCTTAAGAGTGACAGCTTTCAACAGAGCGTTGCCCTGTGAAATAGAGTACAGAGCCACATGCTGTGAAAGGGAAAATGTCAAATCAAAGGAGCTTCATAACAGCCATTATTCAGTGAGCTCTTAGATGTTTGCACAAAAGCAAACCAGGAGGTGTTGTTCTGAGGGTTTTTTTCCTTGCCTTTCAGTATTGGAAACAGGTTTTAGTTATTGAGTCAGCAGCAGTGTTAAAACTACACAGAATAGAATAGAATCAACCAGGTTGGAAGAGGCCTCCAAGATCATCCAGCCCAACCTAGCACCCATCCCTGGCTGATCAACCAGACCATGGCACTAAGTGCCTCATCCAGGCTTTGCTTCAACACCTCCAGGCATGGTGACTCCACCACCTCCCTGGGCAGCCCATGCCAATGCCAATCACTCTCTCTGCCAACAACTTCCTCCTAACATCCAGAAGTATTTTTACAAGAGAAGTCTCCTGATTCTTATGAGATCATGGTGATCATCATCGACATGAATGCAGGACCGGACCATACATGCTGGAGCTTTTTAGCCAGGCCACTGTGCAGTGACCTCATTGCTGTCTACAGCTACCTGAAGAGAGGTTGTAGCCAGGTGGGGTTGGTCTCTTCTCCCAGGCAACCAGCAACAGCAATAGAACAAGGGGACACAGCCTCAAGTTGTGCCAGGAGAGGTCTAGGCTGGATGTTAGAAGGAAGTTGTTGTCAGAGAGAGTGATTGGCATTGGAATGGGCTGCCCAGGGAGGTGGTGGAGTTGCTGTCCATGGAGGTGTTGAAGCAAAGCCTGGCTGAGGCACTTAGTGCCATGGTCTGGTTGATTGGCTAGGGCTGGGTGCTACGTTGGACTGGATGATCTTGGAGGTCTTCTCCAACCTATTTGATTCTATGGTTCTATGATTCTCTAGCCTCTCTGCCATGTCTTTAATTAATTCACTTTGCTTCCTAATCCCTGGCTGAACCTCCATTCTTCCTTGGGACTGGGGTAAGGTTGAGAGGGGCAGGGGGAAGGTGGAAGGGCAGCTGGGAGCCCCTGCTGGGGACTCAGGTTTCTGGGAGGGCTGTTGTGTTTCTGTATTACCTTTCACCTTGTATATTTCTGACTATAACTGTATATACTGTAAATATCTGCTTGTTTATCGTGCTAGCTGCAAATACAAGCTTCATTCAATTTCAAGAGCTGGCTGAGTCTAGTCTGGGTGATTTCCAAAGTGTGGGGGGGCAGGGAACACCCAAATCATTACATCTTTTGGCATGCAATGTGGCACTTCGTGCCACGATGTGGTTGGTTGGCTAGGGCTGAGTGCTAGGTTGGACTGGATGATCTTGGAGGTCTCTTCCAACCTGGTTGATTCTATGATTCTATGACTTTTACTAGTTGTGTTTCTCAGCAGAGGAATGAGTGATGTAGGGCACATATTGGGGTATTTTTTCTTTCTTCTCACAGCTAAGGATTTCATTTCTCTCAGTTAAAATATTTCACTTAGCCTCAAACCACCACAAACATAAAACTCAGCTCAGTGCTACTTTGGTAACAGAAGCAGTTGTTAGAGGTCTGCAAGGTGATAGGATGAGCTGTGGAAGTGAATTCTGAGTCTGTAAACATAATAAAACAAACCTCTTTCTGTGAGTTATGAATTACCTCAGGCAGCTCCCTGGAGTCTTGAAGTAATCAGGGAAATATTGTTGCCTGTCCTTTTAATTTCAAATGTTTCTGTTCCTGGGAGAGAAGAGAGTTCCACAAATGACATTTCTTTATTTTTCCTTTTAATGAAACGTTCCTTATCTGAAAAATTATCAACCAATTGAGTTAATATCTCTGCACAAGGCTGCCTTAAAAGACATCTCTGACTGAATCAGGTAAGGAGGAATGAAGGTTGTCCAGTCCATTACTTCTCCAGACACAAGTGAAATAATAATGAGACATAGGATGGGAAAAAAAAAAGGTTTCCATTCTTTCTGTTGTAAATACAGGCAGCAAAGAGAAAGGATTTTGGTCTGGTGGTTCTTTGAAGGAATGAGTACTGTGTTCAGTTCTAGGCCCCCCAGTTTAGGAGGGACATTGAGATGCTTGAGCGTGTCCAGAGAAGGGCAACGAGGCTGGGGAGAGGCCTTGAGCACAGCCCTACGAGGAGAGGCTGAGGGAGCTGGGATTGGTTAGCCTGGAGAAGAGGCTCAGGGCAGACCTTATTGCTGTCTACAACTACCTGAGGGGTGGTTGTGGCCAGGAGGAGGTTGCTCTCTTCTCTCAGGTGGCCAGCACCAGAACAAGAGGACACAGCCTCAAGCTGCACCAGGGGAAATTTAGGCTGGAGGTGAGGAGAAAGTTCTTCCCTGAGAGAGTCATTGGACACTGGAATGGGCTGCCCGGGGAGGTGGTGGAGTCGCCGTCCCTGGAGCTGTTCAAGGCAGGATTGGACGTGGCACTTGGTGCCATGGTCTGGCCTTGAGCTCTGTGCTAAAGGGTTGGACTTGATGATCTGTGAGGTCTCTTCCAAGCTTGGTGGTACTGTGAGACTGTGAATGTTTGGGGTGGGGACAGGGGAGAGAAAGGATGTATGTTGCTGCTCCAGGGTGACAGAAAACTACTCCCAGTAATGATGTCTGTCTTGGGTTTAGGGAATGAGGACAGATGCTCTTTAACCCTTCCAAGAAGAGTAAAGGATCACAGGATCAGAGGGTGTTAGGGGTTGGAAGGGACCTCCAGAGGTCATTGAGTCCAATCCCCCCCTCCAGAGCAGGACCAGAGAATCTGCACAGGAACACATCCAGACAGGGTTGGAAAGGCTCCAGAGAAGAAGACTTCACAATCTCTCTGGGCAGCCTGTGCCAGGGCTCTGTCACCCTTACACTCAAGAAGTTCTTTCTCATGTCGAGGTGGAGCTTCCTGTGCTGCAGTTTATGCCCATTGCCCCTTGTCCTACCCCAGGGCATAACAGAGAAGAGTTTGTCCCCTCCCTCTTGACCCCCAGCTCTCAGATATTTATAAACACTGATTAGATCCCCTCTAAGTCTTCTCTTCACCAGACCAAACAGCTCCAGCTCCCTCCTCATAGGACAGTCCTCCAGCCCTTTCAGCATCTTCAGCAGTGGGTGCTGGCTAGAAGTCAGCCAAGGGGAAACAGCAGCCCTATTGTAGATTTACTTATCTTCCTCACAGACATTTTGCTGCAGAGCATGGAAAGGTGTTACAGAGGTATCCATGGTCCAAAATTTGGCATGTGGAGATAACAGTGTGTGGAGCTCCTTTGGCTGTCTATGGAGAAGAGCCTTGCTTATAGAATCATAGGACTGTCAAGGCTGGAAGGGACCTCAAAGATCATCTAGTTTCAACCCCCATGCCATGGGCAGGGACACCTCTCACTAGATCAGGTTGCTCAGAGCCACATCCAGACTGGCCTTAGAAACATCCAAGGATGAGGCTTCCACCACCTGCCTGGGCAACCCCTTCCAGGCTTTCACCACCCTCATGCTGAAGAACTTTTCCCTAATATCCAATCTGAATCTACCCACTGCTACTTTTGCTCCATTTTCCCTGGACCTCTTGCTACCTGACATCTGAAAATGTCCCTTCCCAGCTTTCTTGTAGCCCACTTCACATACTGGAAGGCCACAATAAGGTCTCCTTGGACCCTTCTCCTCTTCAGGCTGAACAGCCCCAACTCTCTCAGTCTGTCTTCATAGAAGAGCAGCTCCAGCCCTCTGATTATCTCTGTTGCTCTTCTCTAGACACCTTCCAGCACCTCCATATCTTTTCTGTAACTGAGGCTCCAGAACTGACACAGTGCTTCCCTTAGGGCCTCACCAGATTGGAGTAGAGTACTAGAATCCTCTCCCTCACCCTGCTGGCCATACTTCTCTTAATGAAGCCCAGGAATGGAATAGAATAGAATGGAATCAGAGAATAAAATCAACCAGGTTGGAAGAGACCTCCAAGCTCATCCAGTCCAACCTAACACCCAGTCCTAGCCAATCAACCAGACCATGACACTAAGTACCTCATCCAGCCTTTTCCTGAACACCTAATGGACATTCATAGGCATTGATAAGCTCCCCTCTCAGCTTTCTCTTCTCCAGACTAAACAGCCCTAGAAGAAGGTGATCTGAGAAGCTGCAGACAGCTGGCCGCCACAAGACCACGTTGTTTGTCACATTAGTAAGGCAGGGCAGGTCAGTTCTGCCTTAGAAATGCTTTCTTATTTGTACCAGGAGAATCTAAATGACTACACTGACATTTATCTAGCAGATGAATCTGCCCTGTAAGGAGAAATGCCTGCATGAGTCTATTAGCGAGAGGTTATGTTGCTCTTAACCCTGGGAAGTCATGGCATAATCAAGCCTTCCTTTGTGTCTTCCTGCTTGGAGGAGATTTATTTACAAGATATGAGTCAACTTAAATGGTGACATAATGGTGGCAACATGTGCCACCCTGACCTCAAACCTTGTTTAGAAAGAGTCCCTTTTTTTTTTTTGCCACTGAAGTATTAAGAAGTCTCAGCTGCTTCTTGTTTAGGATGCAACAGCATCACAGTATCACAAGGTGTTAGGAGTTGGAAAGGACCTCAGAGATCATTGAGTCCAGCTTTCCTGCCCAGGGTGGTGTCCTGAGGGTTGACTTCATTCATGGTGCAGGGTGAGTGCCAAGAGGCTGGAGCCAGGCTCTGTTCTGTGATGCCAGGACAAGGGGCAATGGGTGGACATTTGCTGTCTACAACTACCTGAGGGGGGGTTGTAGCCAGGAGGAGGTTGCTCTCTTCTCTCAGGTGGCCAGCACCAGAACAAGAGGACACAGCCTCAAGCTACACCAGGGGAAATTTAGGCTGGAGGTGAGGAGAAAGTTCTTCCCTGAGAGAGTCATTGGACACTGGAATGAGCTGCCCGGGGAGGTGGTGGAGTCGCCGTCCCTGGAGCTGTTCAAGGCAGGATTGGACGTGGCACTTGCTGCCATGGTGTAGCCTTGAGCTCTGTGGTAAAGGGTTGGACTTGATGAGCTGTGAGGTCTCTTCCAACCTTGGTGATACTCTGATACTGTGACATTGAGGCATTAGGAAGTTCCATGGAAACATGAAGAGATATTTTTTAACCTGTGAGGGTGACAGAACTTTGGAACAGACTGGCCAGGATGGTTGTGGAGTCTCCCTGTCTGGAGACATTCAAGACCTGCCTGGATGTGTTCCTATATGATCTGGTACAGGTGGTCTTGCTCTGGCAGGGTGGATGGACTGGATGATCTTCAGAGGTCCCTACAAGCCTCTAACATTCTGCAGTTCTGTGATTGACTTTAGACATTTGAAATGTCATCAAAGTAGCAGTTCTCATAAGCTTTCCACTGGTGGAGAGAGTAAACCTTGTGATGATCTCTCGACATGGTATCTATCAGTCAGGCAGAACTGAAGTCAGATAAGAACAATTGAAGTGTTCTCCAAATCTAAGTCTTAATCTTGCTTTTCATCTGGGTTCAAATTTCCTCTGAAGTTTCTCATCCCTGACCACAGTGATGTGACTGAAATGACCTCCCCAGCTCAAAGAACTGTCATAGCAGGCTTCACCTCAGCTGCTGGCAGGTGCTAGTGTGGCTTTCTGAAGAGGACTGCTCCTCCTGAAGATAGCCAGGGGAAGTGCCTGAATACAGTCCTCGTTGGCATCCAGACTTCTACAGCTAAAACTGAGACAGTAGCAAGATGGAATGGGGGGGAAGCTTGTGTTGATGAAGAGCAAAGCACACTGTGGTAGGCTGATGAGGTTTGTGCAAGGTAGCCTAGGAGCTGTGAGACAGCACAGAACAGAAAGGGCTGATTAATAAGAGAGACATAGAAAATCCATTTGAGCAAGTCAGAGCTGTCCAGTTTTATCAAACCATTACACTGCTAGAAACACAAAGGAATAAGAATACCCAGGTGCAGGCTCTCTGTATAGAATCATAGAATCAGCCAGGTTGGAAGAGACCTCCAAGATAATCCAGTCCAACCTAGCACCCAGCCCTAGCCAATCAACCAGACCATGGCACTAAGTGCCTCAGCCAGGCTTTGCTTCAACACCTCCAGGCACAGCAACTCCACCACCTCCCTGGGCAGCCCATTCCAATGCCAATCACTCTCTCTGACAACAACTTCCTCCTAACATCCAGTCTAGTCCTCCCCTGGCACAGCTTGAGACTGTGTCCCCTTGTTCTGTTGCTGCTTCCCTGGCAGAAGAGACCAACCCCACCTGGCTACAGCCTCCCTTCAGACAGTTGTAGACAGCAATGAGGTCTGCCCTGAGCCTCCTCTTCTGCAGGCTGCACACCCCCAGCTCCCTCAGCCTCTCCTCATAGCGTTTGTGTTCCAGACCCCTCCTCAGCCTTGCTGCCCTTCTCTGGACACCTTCCAGTATCTCAACATCTCTTTTGAGTCAGTACTCACAGTGTGGCCTTACCAGTGTTAAGTACAGGGGCAGAATAACCTCCCTTGTCCTGCTGGCCACACTGCTCCTGAGCCAGGCCAGGATATCACCAGCTCTCCAGCCCACCTGGGCACACTGCCCAGGTTTAGGTTGGAAGAGTTTATCTTGTAAGGGACCTCAAAAATCATCTAGTTCCACCCCCCCGCCATAGTCAGGGACACCTCCCACTAGAACAGGTGGGAAGAGAACATTTTTGGGCTTGTGTCAAGGCAATGGATGGATGTAAAGATTTCATCACAGATATGAATCAAATAAAGCCTACAGTTTTGAGTCCTTTTACCTTCTGCTACAAAAGGGAATCTTGTTAGCCCTCTTACCAGCTGCAGAAAAGGGATTAGATGACCTTTTGGTCTGACCTGTTTGGGTTGTTCTAAGATTCTTATTTTAGGGAGTAGAATCCTTGGGGGTTTGACTAGCTAACAGAATTGCTACATTAAAGGTCACAGAATTGTCAGAGTTGAAAGAGACCTCAGAGATCATGCAGTCCCAACCCCCCTACCATGGGCAGGGACAGCTCACACTAGATCAAGTTGCTCAGAGCTACATCCAGCCTGGCCTTCAAAACATCTAGAGATGAGGCTTCCACCACCTCCCTGGGCAACCTGTGCCATTGTCTCATCACTGTCATGCTGAAGAACTTCTTCCTAACATCCAGTCTGAATCTACCCACTTCTATTTTTGTCCATTCTCCCTGGTCCTATCACTATCTGGCATCCTAAAAAGTCCCTCCCCAGCTCTCCTGCAGCCCACTTCAGATACTGGAAGGCCACAATAAGACCTCAATGCTGACTACAACTACCCGAAGGGACATTGTAGAGAGGCTGCGGGGCTCTTCTCACAGGGAATTGGAGACAGAACAAAGGGGAATGGCCTCAAGCTGAGGCTGGGGAAGTTTAGATTGGACATCAGGAAAAAGTTTTTCATATAGAGAGCAGTCAGAGACTGGAATGAGCTGCCCAGGGAGGTGGTGGAGTCACCAAGCCTGGATGTGTTTTAGAGTCATTTGGATGTGGTGCTTAGGAAGGTGGTTTAAGGTGAATCTTGTAGAGTAGGTTGGAGTTGGTGATCATAGAATCACCAAGGTTGGAAGAGACCTCCAAGCTCATCCACTCCAACCTAGCACCCAGCCTTAGCCAATCAACCAGACCATGGCACTGAGTGCTTCATCCAGGCTTTGTCTGAATACCTCCAGGGATGGTGACTCCACCACCTGCCTGGGCAGCCCATTCCAATGCCAATCACTCTGTGAAGATATAGATAGAAAAGAAATAGATATCCTGAGTTCAAAAAAAACCCAAACAACAAGTCCAACCATTTCCCTCCCCACCCCCTAAAAAATAGTCAGCATTTAACTTTCACTGAGGAAATAAAAGCAAAGAAGCATCTTGAGGAGCTTTTCCAGTCTGGATGTTTCTGTGATCTGGCAAACCACCCAGGATGTGCTGGCATCAGCCCTCCTGAGCAGCTGTAGTCTCGGGGGGAGCAAAGGGGACTCTATCTTGGTTGATTTATATGTACAAGAGAGACAAGATTTAGTCTCTCAAAGCATTGTAGAGACCAACAGAAAAGATTTACTGCCCAGGACATTACTAAATTAATGATAATATCCAGCTGGAGCTGAGTGCTCTTCAGGATAATGGTGTCAACAGAAAATGAGAGTGCTCTTGGTAGTACAGTTCAGGGGAACCTTCTAGATAAGGAGATGAGCTCTGCAAAATGCTATGTATCCACTGGCTTTAATGGGGGAAGAACAGATGGAGATGAGATGGTAATTGGGAAAGAAAAATGGTCAGAGAGGGAAGAAGGTGTACTTTTATCTCGGAGAAAAGGAGCCAGAAAAGAACTGACAATAAAGAAAATTTAGAGAGCAAAATAGAGTTGTCATGAGAAAGAACAGGGAGGTGAACTAGGGTGATGTCAAAGCAGAGAATGTGGGACTCAGAGGGAAGAATGGATGAGTAGAAGATAGCTGCATGAATCAGGCTGAGTATTGCAGCAAGAGATAAAGGCAGCAAATAAACAAAAGTGGAGGGAAAAAATCAAACTAACCCTGAAATCATAGAATCATTGAATCAGCCAGGGTTAGAAGGGACCACAAAGATCATCTAGTTCCAACCCCTCTGCCATGCCCAGGGACACTCTACCCTAGAGCAGGCTGCACACAGCCTCAGCCAGCCTGGCCTTA
>NC_087284.1:5719408-5759408 GCF_015220805.1 Pogoniulus pusillus | reverse complement strand
AACAGTTGCTGAAGGCAGTGTTTCAGAGAAGTAGAAGGAAAATGATGTTTTACTGTGAGATGGGAGCATGTTTGCCTCTTGTGTCACAGATAATTGGATTAATCACAGCTCTGTTGCCAGCAGAGCCTCATATCCCTATCTCTCGATTCATCTTTCAAAGGCACTGGTTGAACACTGACCTGTGGGAATGTCACACCAGAGGGAAGGGCAGCATCAGTGGCATTTGATGGCATCTTAGGGAGCCTGACAACTCTGTAAACAAGATATTTATATATGTCTGTAGAGGTTAACTATTGTTTAGCCAACTCAACCAGCACATTCAAACACTGTAAGGATGAATGGTTTGCATCAGCAGGATCTTCAAAGCATTCAGTTAGTTTAGTCTGGAATGCTTCTTAGGTTCATAGAAGCATAACATTGTTTTGGTTGGCAAAGGTCTCTAAGGTCATCCAGTCCAACCATCAACCCAACACCACCATGACCATCCAACCATGTCCCAGAGTGCCATAGCCACACATTTCTTGAACACCTCCAGGGATGGTGACTTCACCACCTCCCTTGGCAGCCTGTCCCAAACCCTGACCACTCTTGCAGTAAAAAAATGTTTGCTGATATCTAACCTAAAGCTGACCTGGCATGATTTGTCCTATCACCCAATTTCCACCTCACTGCAACCTCCTTTCAGGGAGTTGCAGAGAGCAGTGAGGTCTCCTTTCAGTTTCCTCTTCTCCAGACTTAACACCCCAGTTCCTTCATCCATTTCTCACCAGCCCTCTTCTCCAGACCCTTCACCGCCTATGTTGCTCTTTGCTGGGCTTGCTCCAGCAACTCAATGCTCTTGGTGTAGTGAGGGGCTCAAATCTGAACTCAGTATTCAAGGTGCAGCCTCAAGAGTGCCCTTCTCTGGGTATGCTCCAGCAACTCAATGCTCTTGGTGTAGTGAGGGCCCCAAAACTGAACCAGCATTCAAGGTGCAGCCTTAACAGTGCCAAGTCCAAAGGCATAACCACTTCCATTCTCAATGTATTTAGGTGATAAAGTAGTACCCTGGGAGCACTCAAGAAAGAATTGGATGTGAACTTTCCTACTTGAAGTTTAGTATCAACTTTTTCACTAATGCATAAATAAATTAAGGGTTTTCAAAGTGTGTGGGCTACTTTCTTTGCCCAGTATGAAAAATGGCATCTTCTGGCACCTCTCTCCTCATCCTGTTCACTGTATTTTGTTGTTTTGTTGCCTTCTGATTTTTACTACAGGTTTGCCATCCTTGAGGGGAGTTCTCACTATGAGCATCCTGAAAGCCAGACCATGTAATGTGCATCACAGTGTATCTGCAGATAGCTCCCCAGATGCTGCCTGAAACATGTCACCTGAAGTGCCAGAAGGCTGAAGAAAACCACAAACAATCAGGCAGTAGCCCACATAGACACATTCCCTCACAGAGACATTTGGAAGCATGATGTTCTTGCTCACAAACATCACAGGATCACAGGATCTTAGGGATTGGAAGGGACCTCTGGAGATCTTCCAGTCTGACCTCTCTGCCAGAGCAGGGCCATAGAATCCAGCACAGGTTGTACAGGAACTCATCCAGACAGGGCTGGAAAGGCCCCAGAGAAGAAGACTCCACAACCTCTCTGGGCAGCCTGTGCCAGGGCTCTGTCACCCACACACTCAAGTTCTTCCTCATGTTGAGGTGCATCTTCCTGTGCTGCAGTTTCCATCCCTTGCTCTTTGTCCTACGCCAGGGAACAAGTGAGCTGAGGCTGTCCCTGTTCCTTCTTTCCTGATCCCCAACCCTCAGAAAGAACAACCTCAGGTGTCAGTATAGGTTTGGGACTGGCCTGTTGGAAGGCAGTGAAGGAGAAAAGGACCTGGGAGTCCTAGTTGTGGGAGACTGACCATGAGCCAGCACTGTGCTCTTGTGGCTAGGAGGGCAAACTCATTCTGAGGTGTATTAGAAGGGTTGTGGTTAGTAGTTCGAGAGAGGTTCTCCTGCCCCTCTACTCTGCCCTGCTGAGGCCACATCTGGAGGACTGTGTCCAGTTCTGGGCCCTCCAGCTCAAGGAGGAGATAGAACTGCTTGAGAGAGTCCAGCACAAAGCCACAAAGATGATTAAGGGAATGGAAGATCTCTGTTACAAGGAGAGATTGAGGGAGCTGGGGCTGTGCTGCTGGGAGAGGAGGAAACTGAGAAGTGACCTCATCAGTGGTTATAAATATGTAAAGGTGAGTGTTAGGAAGCTGGAGCCAGGCTCTGCTGGGTGATGCCCAATGCCAGGACAAGGGGCAATGGGTTGAAGCTGAAGCATAGAAGGTTTCATTTAATTATGAGGAGGATTTTTTTTCCCTGTGAGGGTGACAGAACCCTGGAACAGGCTGCCCAGGGGAGTTATGGAGTCTCCTTCTCTGGAGATAAACAAAACCTGCCTGGATGTGTTCCTATGTGATCTGCTCTAGGTGATCCTGCTCTGGCAGGGGGATCGGAATGGCTGAGCTTTGGAGGTCTCTTCCAGCCCCTGACATTCTGTGAATCTATGATTTACAAACATTGCTCAGATCCCCTCTCAGCATTCTCTTTCCAGACTAACCAATCCCAGTGCTCTCAGCCTTTCCTCGCCAGGCAGTGCACCATTCCCTTCAGCATCCTTTTAGCCTTCCCTTGGACTCTCTCAAGTAGGTCCCTGTCCCTCTTGAACTGGGGAACACAGAACACCATTGAGTCTCCCTTCCTTGCTATGCCTTATTTGTTCTTCTGAAGCCTCTCCTTTGCTAAAAGGCTGCTTTGTGTGTAAAAAAGAAAGGCAGCAGCAATTCATAATATATTTGTATGTGAGAACAGAGTTGTATCATTATCTTGAGCAAGTAATTAGATGTCAAGCAATGATAATGACACCCTGACATTAGTCTGGATAAAAAAGGAGAATAAGCTAATCCTTCACTTGCAAAGCAAAACCTATTATTGCAGTGCCTTATCCAGGAGGTTTAAATAACACTGTCATGACATGAAGTTTATCTTCAGTTTTAAACATATACTTTACTTAAAATATCACATTAATTTAGCATGAATGCATTTAACTCTTCTCCCATGCCTCTTTGGAAGGTATTCTATAACAACCTGAGTTGGAAGGATATCTTAATTTCTAGCCTGAAGGTAGACAAACTTGATCACATCAGTGCAGCTGTCAGGATGCAATTTTCCTGTCCCTGGAGAATTTTTGACACGTCAAAAAAGCTTCCCTCTTGGAAATGAGGCCAGAAAAAGTCAACCCCCCCTCAATAAAACAGGGAGAAGTGATTGGTCCTTCATTTGAGACCCAGTTTAGTTTCACAGTTTGGTTTTGTATAGGTAATAACAATAACAGCAAAGCATTAGATGCTTTAAAATTGTCCTGGAAGGTTAATAGGCCTATTAGATGTCCTGGCTGGCTCATAGGCTTATTAGATGCCATAGAGTCATAGAAACATAGAATCAAGCAGGTTGGAAGAGATCTCCAAGATCATCCAGTCCAACCTAGCATTCAGACCTGTCCAATCAACCAGACCATGGCACTAAGTGCCTCAGCCAGGCTTTGCTTGAACACCTCCAGGCACAGCGACTCCACCACCTCCCTGGGCAGCCCATTCCAATGCCAATCACTCTCTCTGCCAACAACTTCCTCCTAACATGCAGCCTAGACCTCCCCTGGCACAGCTTGAGGCTGTGTCCCCTTCTTCTGTTGCTGGTTGTCTGGCAGAAGAGCCCAACCCCACCTGGCTACAACCTCCCTTCAGGTAGCTGTAGACAGCCTCTAGTTGAGGATGTCCTTACTGACTGCAGAGGGCGTTGGACTGGATGACTTTTGGAGGTCCCTTCCAACCCAGACCACTCTATGATTACTTTGATTACTTGTTCTGTTGCTGGTTGCCTGGCAGAAGATCCCAGCCCCACCTGGCTACAGCCTCCCTGCAGGTAGTTGTAGACTGCAATGAGATCACAGTATCACAGCATCACAGTATCACAGTATCATCAGGGTTGGAAGAAACCTCACAGATCATCAAGTCCAACCCTTTACCACAGAGCTCAAGGCCAGACCATGGCACCAAGTGCCACGTCCAATCCTGCCTTGAACAGCTCCAGGGACGGCGACTCCACCACCTCCCCGGGCAGCCCATTCCAGTGTCCAATGACTCTCTCAGTGAAGAACTTTCTCCTCACCTCCAGCCTAAATCTCCCCTGGTGCAGCCTGAGGCTGTGTCCTCTCGTTCTGGTGCTGGTCACCTGAGAGAAGAGAGCAACCTCCTCCTGGCCACAACCCCCTCTCAGGTAGTTGTAGACAGCAATAAGGTCTCCCCTGAGCCTCCTCTTCTCCAGGCTAACCAATCCCAGCTCCCTCAGCCTCTCCTCGTAGGGCTGTGCTCAAGGCCTCTCCCCAGCCTCGTCACCCTTCTCTGGACATGCTCAAGCATCTCAATGTCCCTCCTAAACTGGGGGGCCCAGAACTGAACACAGCACTCAAGGTGTGGTCTAACCAGTGCAGAGTACAGGGGCAGAATGACCTCCCTGCTCCTGCTGACCACACCATTCCTGATGCAGGTCAGGATGCCACTGGCTCTCTTGGCCACCTGGGCACACTGCTGGCTCATGTTCAGGCGGGTATCAATCAGTACCCCCAGATCCCTCTCTGCCCTGAGCCTCCTCTTCTGCAGGCTGCACAGCCCCAGCTCCCTCAGCCTCTCCTCACAAGACTGTGCTCCAGACCAGGTTAGGAGTCACCTCTATTTACTAGATCCCCAGATCTACACAGAGACCATGGCAAAATGGTTTCAGTGCAGTAAGAAGATGAGAAGCCTGTGAACATGCTTAAAAGCAACTTTTGAACTTACATCACACTCTGACCAGAGAAATAAATGTGTCCAGAAAACTAAGAAAGAAAGAAAATCATAAGAAACAAATACCTGCCTGTTACTAACAATGCTGCCTTGACCACACTTCTTTTTCAAACTCAACTCCTTGTAATCCTGAAAACCAGAATCACTCAGAGCAAGATGGGAGAAGAGATACTGCATATTCAGTACATGGTTAGCCAAATGTAATAATAATTATAATAATCATCAAATCACAGCCCTCTTGAGCCTCGCCTTGAAAATGTTCAGGGAAGGGGCTCCAAGCATCTTCCTGGGCAACCTGTCACAGTGTGCCACTACCCTCGTGGTGCAGAACTTGTTCCTAACATCCAATCTAAATCTGCTCTGCTCTAGTTTGATGCCATTGCTTCTAGTCCTGTCACTACAGGCTTCTGTAAATAGTCTCTCTCCATCCTTCTTGTAGGCCCCCTAGTAATAATTAAGAGTGAGAGTAAGAGTAAGAATAAGAATGAGAATAAGAATGAGAATGATAATAAGAATAAGGACAAGAATGAGAATAAGTGAGTAAGAATAAGAATGAATAAGGACAAGAATAAGAGTAACAGTAAGGATAAGAATAAGAACAAGAATGAGAATAAGTGAGTATCACAGTATCACAGTATCACCAAGGTTGGAAGAGACCTCACAGATCATCAAGTCCAACCCTAAGGACAAGAATAAGAGTAATAATAAGGATGAATATAAGTGAGTAAGAATAAGAATGAATAAGAATAAGGACAAGAATAAGAGTAACATTAAGGATAAGAATGGGAATAGGAATGAGTAAGAATAAGAGTAAGAATAAGAATAAGGACAAGAATGAGAATAAGTGACTAAGAATAAGAATGAAGGGAAAGAGTAAGAATAAGGATGAGATTAAGAACAAGAGTAAATGTAACAATAAGGATAAGAATGAGAATGAGAATAAGAGTAAGGACAAGAATGAGAATGAGTAAGAATAAGAATGAGTAAGGTCAAGAATAAGAATAAGGATGTGGATAAGAATAAGGACAAGAGTAAAAGTAACAATAAGGATAAGAATGGGAATGAGAATGAGAATAAGGAGAAGAATGGGAATAAGGACAAGTATGAGAATGAGTAAGAATAAGAATGAGAATGAGAATAAGGACAAGAATGAGCATAAGTGAGTAAGAATAAGAAAGAATAAGAGTAAGAGTAAGAATAAAAACGAATAAGCACAAGAATAAGAGCAAACATAAGAATAAGGACAAGAATAAGAATAAGAGGAAGAGGAAGAATAAGTGAGGAAGAATAAGAAAGAATAAGAATAAGCACAAGAATAAGAGCAAACATAAGAGTAAAGACAAGAATAAGAATAAGAGTAAGAGGAAGAATAAGTGAAGAAGAATAAGAAAGAATAAGAATAAGCACAAGAGCAAACATAAGAATAAAGACAAGAATAAGAGTAAGAATGAGAATGAGATGTGAATAAGTGACTAAGAATAGGAAAGAATAAGAGTCAGACACAGCACCAAATGCTAAAGAGTTTGTTTGTTTCAGAGAAGTGCTTTTTTTTCTGTAGCATCTACAGATGCTTGTTTTGGTGTTCGCCTCATCTTTGTTATGTGCTTTTCTGTACATTTTGTACATTAAAAACCCAATTGCTTGTGAAAAGCAAAGCCTATGGCAGCACACCAAGAGGAACCTGTCAGAAGGAAGCAGATTTGTCCTGACGGCCTATTAATCTGAGGCTTTCTGATTGCCTGCTGCTTGTGCTAAGATGTCAGCAACTGAAGTGGTGCGAGCTGGGGCTATTTTTAATCTCCAAATGCAACAACCATCAGTCAGAGGAGAAATTACATTTGAGTAAATGAGTGTGGCTCTCCTTTGGGGTAGAGGGAAATGTGTCAGAGTTACCACAGCAAGGCTGGCAGAGCAGCTGGGCTGAATTAATCTATCAAGGAGGTCTTTAATGTGTCTGGAACAGTAGTGAACATGAACTGCATGCTCCTTCTGACACACTGAGAGATTTCCCTGGAGACCTCTCCTTGCTCCACACGACCACAAAGTGGTTTAGGCAGCTCGGCACAGGCAAGGTTTCAGCACTAGTTTAGTTTCCCTGGGATTTACATTCCCCTTAATGCAAACAACAGTGTTTGTCCTCGGGGCAAACTCACACACAGATGGATTGGTTTTTCCCTTCCATTTATTTTTCTTCTTCTTTATTTTTTCCTTTTTTTTTTCCCTAACTTTTCCCTCCATTTTTTAATTTTTTATCCTTTTCCCACTTTTTAATTTTTTTTCCATTTTCTTTCTTCTTTCATTATTTTTTCCCTTTTTCCTTCTTATATTTCTTCCTTTTTTTTATATTTTTCTTTTTTCCTTCTTCTTTTTCTTTTTTCCTTATTTTAGTTCTTCATTTTTTATATTTTTCTTTTTTTCTTCTTCTTTTTCCTTCCAATTTTCCCATTTTCTATTTTATTTTTTCTTTCTTCCTTTTTTCTTCTCCTTTTTTTTCTTTCTTTTTCTTGTTTTTTTTTTCCTTTTTCCCCCTTCCATTTTGTTCCTTTCATATATTTTTCTCCATTTTTTCTTTTTTCTTCTAATTTCCCCTTCTTATTTTCTTCCTTTTTTTATTATTATTTTTTCATTTTTTTGTTATTTAATAATTCTGCTTTTTCATTATTTTCCTTTTTTATTTCTTTTTCTATTCTTTTTTTTCTTCTTTTTCTTTCTTTTTTCTATTTTTTCTTTTTATTCATCATTTATTATCCTCCTTTTTTGTCTTTTTATTCTTTTTTATTTCTTTTTCCTTCTTCCTTTTGTTAATTCTCCTTTTTTCCCTTTTTAAATTATTTTTTGTTATTTCTCTTTTTTATTTCTTTTTTTTAAATTATTTTTTCCTTTTCCCCTTTTTTCGTCTTTCTTCTTCTAATTTCCTCCTTTTTTATTTTCTTTTTTCTTCTTCCTTTTTTATTCTACTTTTTTCTCTTTTTATTTCTTTTTCTTTCTGTTTTCCTTCTTTCTCTTTTATTCTTTTCCTTTTTTCTTCTTTTTTCTTCTAATTTTTCCTTTTTTCACCTTTCTTTCTTCATTTTTTATTCTCTTTTTTCTCTTTTTATTATTTTTTAATTTCTTTTATCCTTCTTTCTTTTTTTATTCTCCTTTTTTCTTTAATTCTTTTTATCATTTTTATTTTTTTATTCTTCTTTCTTTTTTTCCTTTTTTCTCTTTTATTTTTTCCTTCTAATTTCCTCATTTTCTTTTTTCTATTTTTTCTTCCTTTTTAATTCCCTTTTTTTCTCTTTTATTCATTTTTCCTTCTTTGTCTCCTTTTTGTATTCTACTTTTTTCTTTCATTTTCTTCTTATTTTTTCTTTGCTTCCTTCTTTCTTCCTATTTCCCCTCTTTTTTATTTTCTTCTTTTTCCCTCTTTTTTTCTTTTATTCCTCCTTTTCCCTTTTTTTCTTTTTTTTTCTTTTTTTCCCCCTTTCCCCCCTTTTTTCCTCTTCTTTTTAATTTTTCCTTCTTTTTTTTTTTTTAATCTAATTTTGTTTTTTTTTTTTCTTTTTTTTTTTCCATTTTTATTGGGATAACAAAATGGCTCTGTGGTTAAAACCGGTGATAACACCCAGTGATAACATCTAGTTTCTAGATAATCAGTGAGATGTAGAACATCACCAAATTAAATCTTATTCTTTTTTGGTTTTTTCCCAACTCTCACTACATGACTAACTTGAAAGGGGAGCAAATTCACTTTAATCCTTTAAGAAGCTTGGCAGAAGGTATATGAACTGAGTGACAACATGACAAATAATGTAGAACTGATAATCACAGAATCAGCCAGGTTGGAAGAGACCTCCAAGATCATCCAGTCCAACCTGGCACCCAGCCCTAGCCAATCAACCAGACCATGGCACCAAGTGCCTCATCCAGGCTTTGCTTCAACACCTCCAGGGACAGCGACTCCACCACCTCCCTGGGCAGCCCATTCCAATGCCAATCACTCTCTCTGACAACAACTTCCTAACAAC
Source organism: Pogoniulus pusillus (assembly GCF_015220805.1). NCBI lineage: Eukaryota > Metazoa > Chordata > Aves > Piciformes > Lybiidae > Pogoniulus > Pogoniulus pusillus. Next base: position 5,750,526 of record NC_087284.1, on the reverse strand, counting down.
ATCCAGCCTAGACCTCCCCTGGCACAACTTGAGACTGTGTCCCCTTGTTCTGTTGCTGCTTGCCTGGCAGAAGAGACCAAATCTCACCTGGCTACAACCTCCCTTCAGGTAGTTGTAGACAGCAATGAGGTCACCAATAATAGAGAACAACAGAGGTCATAAATAATAGAGAATATAGTCTTTGGTGTGTGTTGTGGGGAATAAAATCCCAGGGAGTAGTTTTAAAAGAATGCAACCTGCACTCAAGTAAATCCAGCAGCCACTGGTAAAATAGTCCTGGTATCGATTCTGACCACAGGTTTCTGGTTTAGAAGATGATTGCATCTTCCCCTGACATGAAGGACCCCTTTGGCTACACTACTTTTGCAGCTCAGCAGGAGGGAATTCATTTTACAATACCAGCTCTTCAGAGTCATGCTGCAGAGGAAATTCTTTTAATTCAGACCCACCTTTCTGACAGCCTTCCAACTGTTCACCTTTTTGTGCTAGAAAACATCCAGCTTCGAGCTAAAGGGCAGCAAAGGGATGCTTAGGGCTCAGACCTTTGGGAAGAGGATCAAAGTCTTCTCATTACACCTCAGAAGGAGGAAAAGAGCAGAGCAGTAACAAGAAAGCAAATGCTAAGGCAGGATCACACCAGGGCTCTGATTTAAAGGGGCCAACAAAAGGTTGGATGTTCCTTTGCAGTCTTCCCAGCAGGGTCTATATCAGTGCCTGAGGAGAAGAGTGAGTGGCAAGATGGCAATATCAGGGCAGTGACTGAATGCCCACATTTTGCACAGCAGAATGGTTAATGGTACAATGTGGCTGTGGCTGAAGGCACTGAGATGAAAACACAGGCACTGCTTTTATTCTGCTAAGCTCTTGCACTCCAGAATCACTGAATCTAAAAACAAAAAAAATCAGAGAACCCCAAAGATTAAACCTGCAACTGATACTTCTGGGGGGAGGACAGCTGTGATCAATCCAAGCTCAGCTATGTAAACCTGTGATAAATGGCCCCATAGATTGTGAAGGGTGACATAGTTATTGGGTCTTGATAATGGATTTTGGGCTAGAATCTGATAGACAATGCCATAAAAGGATCCTAGGATGGTAAGTGTTGGAAGGGACCTGGAAAGCTTATCCATTCCAACACCCCTGCCAGAGCAAGATCACCTAGAGCAGACCACACTGGATCACGTCCAGGCAGGTCTTGAATATCTCCAGAGAGGGAGACTTCACAACCCCCATTTTATGTGTGAGACTTCACAACCCCCATGCTATACATGTCCAGAGAAGGGTGATGAAGCTGGTGAAAGGACTGGAACACAGACCTATGAGAAGAGGCTGAGGGAGCTGGGGGTGTGCAGCCTGCAGAAGAGAAGGTTCAGGGAAAGACCTCATTGCTTCTACAACTACCTGAAGGGAGGCTGTAGCCAGGTGGGAGCTGGGCTCTTCTGCCAAGCAACCAGCAACAGAACAAGGGGACACAGTCTCAAGCTGTGCCAGAGGAGGTCTAGGGTGGATGTTAGGAGGAAGTTGTTGGCAGAGAGAGTGATTGGCATTGGAATGGGCTGCCCAGGGAGGTGGTGGTGTTGCTGTCCCTTGGAGGTGTTCAAGAAAAGCCTGGATGAGGCACTTAGTGCCATGGTCTGGTTGATTGGACAGGGCTGGGTGCTAGATTGGACTGGATGATCTTCGAGGTCTCTTTCAACGTGGTTGATACTGTGATTCTATAATTCATAGAAACATAGAATACAGAACCATAGAAACATAGAATCATAGAAACACAGAATCATAGAATCTAAAATCATAGAATATAGAATCATAGTGTCATAGAAACATAGAATCATAGAAACATAGAATCATAGAGTATAGAATCACAGTCATAGAAACATAGAATCATTCATAGAAAGATAGAATCATAGAATATAGAATCATAGTCATAGAATCATAGAATATAGACTCATAGACATAGAATCATAGACTTCTACAGTCAGAGACATAGAATCATAGAATATAGAATCATAGACTTGTAGAATCATAGAAGTATAAAATATAGAATCATAGAAACATAGAATCATAGAAACATAGAATTAGAGAATATGGAATCACAGTCATAGAAACATAGAATCATAGAATATAGAATCATAGAAACATAGAATTATAGAATACAGAATCACAGTCATAGAAACAGAATCATAGACTATGGAATATAGAATAATAGACTTATAGAATCATAGACTTATAGAGTCATAGATACATAGAATCATAGAATATAGAATAAGACTTCTAGAATCATAGAATATAGAATCATAGAAATATAGGATCATAGAATCATAGAATATAGAATCATAGACTTGTAGAATCATAGAAACATAGAATCATAGAATACAGAAACATAGAGTCATAGAATATAGACTCCTAGAACCATAGAATATAGAATCATAGACTTGTAGAACTAAAACACTAAAATGACACCACTCAGAGTATTTTTGTTCAGTTGTCTATTTGATCACCTATGAGAGCCTTTATCCTGCAGATTTCCTTACTACAACAGCCTCAGCTCTCTGCTTTGCTTGTCTTGAGAGAACAGAAAAGAATCGAGTGCATTAAGAACCCATACACTAAGCAGCTAAGCTTATCCTTAAGGCAACACAGTCATTTTTGTGTGGTTGTAACGAAGAGAGTTTCTTGGTGGCAAGTGGACAGCATTGTCATTGAAGATTTGCAACAAAAATCCCATCAAATGCCTTCAAAGCACCTAGCCTAATATACTCCTGAGTTCTACTAAAGCCTTCTATTCACCACAAAAAGAGGAACAGTTAATAACAACAAAATCTGACTGATGCAGCAGAGTGTTGGAGACTCATTCAATCACAGAGGGATAAAGCTGGCTCCATCTAAAACACTCTACTGTCCATCTGCTGAAGTTAACTGGCTGGCTGGCTTTTGGGAGAGGAGTAGTAGCAAAGTACTCCACCACTCCATCTGGCCTTTATCCTGAAGGTTACTCATTCAATCTAGGATAATATCCCGAAGCTTGAGCTGTTTTGTGCATCTTAGGGTAATGTATTTTTGGATCACCATATATTGTTTTGCTCTAATATGCAAAGATCTTTTGAGTTTTGAATAAATTCTGGTTCTGGATGAGCTTTGCATGCTGTACTAAGCAACAAAAAGAAAAAGCAGATGATCAGGCCTCACATTTGGATGCATTCATCTAATATATTTTCCTCTCTTCTGTCTCCTTTCTTCCTGTGCCATGCTCCCTCCTGCTATTTTATTCCTGCCTCCATACCTAACTTAAGGTGCCTAAAAAACAGCAGAAAGCAGTCCCTGACTTCAAGTCATGGGAAAACAAGAAGTAAATAAGAAGCATAACCTTTTTTTGTGCTAACTTCATAGAATCACAGGATGTTAGGGACTGGTGAGGTCTCAGCAGAACAGAGCAAAGTGGCAGAATTCCCTCTCTGGCTCTGCTGGCAATGCTGCTTTGGATGCAGCCCAGGCTGCCATTGGCCTTCTGTGCTGCAAGCTCACACTGCCTGCTAGTGTCCAGCTTCTCCTCCATCAGCACCCTCAAGTCCTTTTCCTCAGGGCTGCTTTCTCTCACCTCATCCCCAGGTTTTATTGGTAGTGAGGATCATTCTGGTGCAGAACCCTGCACTTGCTCTTGCTGAACCTCACTGTTGCTCCATCCACATATCTCAGCTGAAGTCATAGAGATGGGTTTCCTTTGGAACCACAGCTCCAGCCTAAAGCTCTTAGGCCTTACTGTCTTCAACACTATTACCAAATCCTCAAGTCTGAATCAACTGCCAAAGCCCAGGAGCAATAAGGACTACCACAAGGCCAGATCAGGTTTTAACCAACTTTCTGATCATGTTTTGATGAAATCTTGAAACACCTACTGGTATTTCCAAACTGCTTGTGTTGTTTGATTGGATGTCTACTCCAGAATATCTTAAACTTAAAACAGATCTGAATAGATTTTAATCATCTATGTACTTCTTCTAAAAGCATGACTAGTAGAATCTATCACAAGTTGGGCATTAGAAGGGATCTCTGTGAATCATAGAATCATAGAATCAGTTAGAGTTGGAAGGGACCACAAGGATCATCTAGTTCCAACCAAGTCATACTTAACAATAACATTTCTTTGCTCTGGGCAACCTGATCTAGTTGAGGATGTCCCTGCTGATTGCAGAGGGGTTTGGACTAGATGAACTTTGGATGACCTTTCCAACCCAGACCATTGTGTGACTCTATGATTCCTGATTCTATGATTGTGTGAGTCTGTGATTCTGTGAGTCTATGAGTCTATGATTCTGTGATTCTATGTTTCTGTGAGTCTCAGACTATGGTTCTGTGATACTATGAGTCTATGAGTCTATGAATCTATGATTCTATGAGTCTATGACTCTATTTCTGTGATTCTGTGGGTCTATGACTGATTCTATGACTCTATGATTCTGTGATTCTATGAGTCTATGATTTTGTGATTCTCAGTGTCTATGAGTCTATGATTCTGTGATTCTGAATCTGTGGTTCTGTGATTCTGTGAATTTATGATTCTATGAGTCTATAATTCTATGATTCCATGATTCTATGAGTCCATGATTCTGTAATTCTCTGTGTCTATGAGTCTGAGTCTGATTCTATGAGTCTGTGATTCTATTAATCTATGATTCTGTGAGTCTGAGTCTGTGGTTCTGTGATTCTATGAGTCTGTGATGCTGTGATTCTATGAGTTGGTGATTCTGAGTCTATGATTCTGTGATTCTGAGTCTAAACTTCTGTGATTTCATGATTCCATGAGTCTATGAGTCCATATTTCTGTGACTCTGTGAGTCTATGACTGATTCTGTGATCCTGTGAGTCTATGATTCTATGACTCTATGATTCTCTGTGTCTATGAGTCTATGGTTATGTGCTTCTATGAGTCTATGATGCTGTGATTCTAACAGTCTGTGAGTCTGAGTCCATGGTTCTGTGATTCTATGATTCTATGATGCTGTGATTCTATGAGTTGGTGATTCTGAGTTTATGGTTCTGTGATTTCATAATTCTATGAGTCTATGAGTCCATATTTCTGTGATTCTGTGAGTCTATGACTGATTCTGTGATCCTGTGAGACTATGACTCTATGAGTCTATGATTCTATGATTCTGTGATTCTGTGATTCTTAGTCTATGAGTCTATGATTCTCTGTGTCTATGAGTCTATGGTTATGTGATTCTGTGATTCTTAGTCTATGAGTCTATGATTCTCTGTGTCTATGAGTCTATGGTTATGTGATTCTGTGATTCTTAGTCTATGAGTCTATGAGTCTGTGATTCTCTGTGTCTATGAGTCTATGGTTATGTGATTCTGTGATTCTTAGTCTATGAGTCTATGAGTCTATGATTCTCTGTGTCTATGAGTCTATGGTTATGTGATTCTGTGTTTCTTAGTCTATGAGTCTATGATTCTCTGTGTCTATGAGTCTATGGTTATGTGATTCTGTGATTCTTAGTCTATGAGCCTATGATTCTCTGTGTCTATGAGTCTGTGGTTATGTGATTCTGTGATTCTTAGTCCATGAGTCTATGATTCTCTGTGTCTATGAGTCTATGGTTATGTGATTCTGTGATTCTTAGTCTATGAGTCTATGATTCTCTGTGTCTATGAGTCTATGGTTATGTGATTCTGTGATTCTTAGTCTATGAGTCTGTGATTCTCTGTGTCTATGAGTCTATGGTTATGTGATTCTATGAGTCTATGATGCTGTGATTCTATCAGTCTGTGAGTCCGAGTCTATGGTTCTGTGATTCTATGATCCTATGATGCTGTGATTCTATGAGCTGGTGATTCTGAGTTTATGGTTCTGCGATTTCATAATTCTATGAGTCTATATTTCTGTGATTCTGTGAGTCTATGACTGATTCTGTGATCCTGTGAGACTATGACTCTATGAGTCTATGATTCTATGATTCTGTGATTCTGTGATTCTTAGTCTATGAGTCTATGATTCTCTGTGTCTATGAGTCTATGGTTATGTGATTCTGTGATTCTTAGTCTATGAGTCTATGAGTCTGTGATTCTCTGTGTCTATGAGTCTATGGTTATGTGATTCTGTGATTCTTAGTCTGAGTCTATGATTCTCTGTGTCTATGAGTCTATGGTTATGTGATTCTGTGATTCTTAGTCTATGAGTCTATGATTCTCTGTGTCTATGAGTCTATGGTTATGTGCTTCTATGAGTCTATGATGCTGTGATTCTATCAGTCTGTGAGTCTGAGTCTATGATTCTGTGATTCTATGATTCTATGATTCTATGATGCTGTGATTCTATGAGTTAGTGATTCTGAGTTTATGGTTCTGTGATTTCATGATTCTATGAGTCTACATTTCTCTGATTCTGTGAGTCTATGATCCTATGGTTCTATGAGTCTATGATTCTGTGATTCTCTGTGTCTGAGTCTGAGTCTACAGGTCTATGATTCTATGAGTCTATATTTCTGTGATTCTATGAGACTATGACTCTGATTCTGAGTCTATGATTCTGTGAGTCTGTGAGTCTAAGATTCTGTGACTCTGAGTCTATGATTCTGTGAGTCTGAGTCTAAGATTCTGTGATTCTGAGTCTATGATTCTGTGAGTCTATGAGTCTATAATTCTGTAATTCTATGAATCTATGATTCTGAGTCTATGATTCTATGAGTCTATGATTCTGTGATTCTATGATTCTGTGATTCTGAGCCTATTGTTCTGTGATTCTGTGATCCTATGACTCTATGTATGATTATTCTCTCAGCATTGCCACGTTTGACCTTTATAGATATCTTCTTGTAACACAGCAGCATGACCAAGCCAAGCTTTGAGAAATCAATGAGAAGCCATCATACTTCTTAACAAATGATAACATAATAAAATCTTTTTGTTACCCTCCCTTTTCTTTTCAAGTTGCACCTTCATTCTTTTCTCCTGCTTGTGATGCCTGGAAACATTTTTTAACAACAATTAGGAGAAAAGATGAATCTTGACTGATTTGCACCATGAATCATAGACACTTCAGAACTCCTGGAGATGAAATCTGGGGACAGGATTCATCTCAACTGTCATCAGGGGTTGAAAGTTAGGGAAAACAGTTCAGCTTCTCAGCAGAGTTCCTTCCACAACTACTGTAGAGGGGAGGAGGGGGAAATTAGATGAAGTTGCTTAGCAACTCAAATTTCCTTCAAATATCTTAGCTATCTTAAAATGGGATGAATCTTTCTCTGGAGACCTCTTCCTCCTTCCAATGATTATAGATGAAATGGCTTGAAGAGGCTTCTTATCTTCTGGACCAGCAAAATGGGTGAACTTAATTCCATCTCAAGATCCAATTACAGCACAATTACAGATTTTGGTTATACTCTGAGGGCTGCAGGGGAGGGAACTTGAGTATTACCACACAGAGGGTGTGAAGAGGAGCACAGGCCCTATGAGGAGAGGCTGAGGGAGCTGGGGGTGTGCAGCCTGCAGAAGAGGAAGCTCAGGACAGAGCTCATTGCTATCTACAACTCCCTGAAGGGAGGCTGTAGCCAGGTGGGGTTGGTCTCCTCTGCCAGGCAAGCAGCAACAGAACAAGGGGACAGAGTCTCAAGTTGTGGCAGGGGAGGTCTAGGCTGGATGTTAGGAGGAAGTTGTTGGCAGAGAGAGTGATTGGCATTGGAATGGGCTGCCCAGGGAGGTTGTGGAGTCATCGTCCCTGGAGATGTTCAAGCAAAGCCTGCATGAGGCACTTAGTGCCATGTTGTAGTTGATTGGACATGGCTGGGTGCTAGGTTGGGCTGGATGAGCTTGGAGGCCTCTTCTAACCTTCTTGATTCTATGATTCTGATTTCTCCAGCTGATGGAGGACAGCAGTGGCAAATGTTGAGAAGATTTTGCATTGGTTTACATCCATAAGAGGGAGAGGCTTGAGAATATCCTACCAAGATAAAATCCCTGCTAATAGACTTAGTCATGCCTGTATATTTATCAGAAATTAGAAAGAATGGAAGTTAATTTATTCAGGTTTGGCACCATTGTTTACCTTTGTTACAGCAAGGCTCAAAACAACTTTATCTGACAGAGCTTTGTTTATTTTTCCTTTGTCAGAAAGCTGCTTCTGCTATTTTCTTCATTCTAAGCCAGCTTGTGCTTCAATGTTAGAGGGAAGCAACTTTTCTTCCCACGGTTTTCTTCAAGCAGCTCCTTAGAACTATCACATGTCACAGTGTAAGCAAGGAATTTAGGCACCAAGCTGATGAAGTAGTCTCTCTGAAGGGGTAGCAGTTCATCTTCATACATTTTTTCAATCACAGAATCATTTGGATTGGAAAAGAATTTAGAGATCATGGAGCCTGACCACATTCTCACTCTAAGTCTGGTGCTAAGCCACTAGCATCACGGAATGTCAGGGGCTAGAATGGACTTCCAAAGCTCATCTGGTCCAACTCCCCTGTCAGAGCAGGAGCACCTAGAGCAGGTCACACAAGAACACATACAGGTGGGTTTTTTAATATCTTTGATCCCATTCTGTGATTCTATGCTCCACAACCTCCCTGGAGGTGGTCAAAGCCAGGCTGGATGAGATCTTGAGCGACCTGTTCTAGTGGAAAGTGTCCCTGCCTATGGCAGGAGGTTGGAACTGGCTGAGCTTTGAGCTCACTTCCAACCTAAACCATTCTATTCTATGATGCTACCCCCAGTTAGTGAACTTACAGCTCTAATGGTGTTTCATAATTAGAAACTACCCTTACAATCCATCTAAGAGGAAATTTTGGCATTAATTATACCACAAGCCCAGAGAACTACACTTTGCAACCTTTCCAGTTGTCCTATTTGGGCCCAGAAGGATGAGAGTTGTCTTCAGGATTTGTTGTTAGAGAAAGTGGTTGCAATGTACCAGTTCCTTCCTTAGAGGTCCCTTTGGAAATGGTTATCTTTTGTCAGTGGCTGGAAGAGTCAATTACTACCCAGCAACCCATAAAAAGGCACAAAAACCAGAGCCAAAATCAGAACTTGCAGTGCTTCAGTTCTCCTCTCTTAATAAGCAACAACCTATGCTTCAGCTGAAGATATTAATTGAACAGAACCACCACATCCAAATCCAAAGGATTTGTTGGTGCAAAAAGTGAGGCAATTGCAAGCAGTGGTATAGGCTGGGCAGTGCCTGGCTTGTGGGCAGTTCTAGGGAGAGGGACTTGGGGATGCCAGTGGGTGAGAAGCCCAGCATGAGCCAGCAGTGTGCACTTACAGTCCAGAAAGCCAAACAGATTCTTGGCTGCAGCAAGAGCAGCGTGGGCAGCAGGGTGAGGGAAGTGATCCTACTCCTCTACTCCAATCTGATGAGACCCCATCTGGAGTACTGTGTCCAGTTCTGGAGCCTCCACTGGAGGAAAGATCCAGAGGTGATGGAACATGTCCAGAGAAGGGCCACGAGGATGCTCAGAGGGCTGGAGCACCTCTCCTGTGAGGGCAGACTGAAAGAGTTGGGGCTGTGCAGGCTGGAGAAGAGGAGGCTCCCAGGTGACCTTCTTGTGGCCTTCCAGTATCTGAAAGGGGCCACAGGAAATCTGGGGAGGGACTTTTCAGGATGTGAGATAGTGATAGGAGCAGGGGGAATGGAGCAAAGCTAGAAGTGGGTAGATTCAGATTGGATGCTAGGAAGGAGTTGTTCAGCATGAGGGTGGTGAGAGATTGGAACATTTTGCCCAAGGAGGTGGTGGAAGCCTCATACCTGGAAGTTTTCAAGGGCAGGCTGGAAGTGGCTCTGAGCAACTTGATCTAGTGTGAGAAAAGACTGGATGAGGCAATTAGTGCTGTAGTCTAGTTGACTGGATAGGCTGGGTGCTAGGTTGAGCTTGAAGGTCTCTTCCAACCCAATTGACTCTATGATTCGATGACTGAATGACCTTGGAGGTCTTTTCCATCCTGCTTGATTCTATGATTCTATAATTCTGATTTTTAATTTCTTTTTTATTATCTTGACTTACTGAGACAAAAATAAACCAAACCCAAGCTGATCTTTCTCATAGAAAGAGAGAAAATGTATGTGTGTTGAAATCTGCATATATGTGTATGCAAATAACTCAAATCATTTTCTTCCAGCCAGCTAAAAGGAATAAAACAGAAAGAGCTGGCTTGGGTTTGGGTTTTTTTTTTTCACACCCTGGGGGAAAGTCAAATTTAGGGATTTCATTTGCTTTAAAATGCTGTAAATAGAGTGCACAACTAAAGCTGTGATCATTGCATATGTTCTTAGCTAAAGCTTTTCCCCCTCTGTTTCTCCAGACAGAAGCACAGATGAACCTGGAGACATTTGCCTAAACCCGTGGTCCTTGTCCCAGGGTTGCCTTTTCCATGTGTTTGAACTTTGCTTTGTTTGAAACAGATTAAAGTTTGGTAAGATCAAATTTAGGTTTTATTTTTTGCTCTTCTTCCCCTCTCCCACGTCCACATCTTCCCTCCTCTCATCTCTTTTTTTTTTTGGGAACACACAAATAAAATGTGATTCTGCTTCAGACATGACAGAGTGGTTGTTCCTTGCATAATTGTACCAGAGAGGCTCAAAAGTGGGAGAAGAACTGAAGATTTCTTGCTCTCTCTCTCTCTCTCTCTCACTTGAAGCCTTGTCCTGTGTATATCAAGAAGGGCAGTCAAACTCTAGTGCTTGTCAGGTCTGATTTGGTAAGGCTGTGGCAATCTTTCCCAGTCATGCACTTCATCATATTCTTTAAGAAACAAAACCTTGAAAGTCAGAGAAGGAGAGAAGAAAGTGCAAAGCTGGGAAAGAAGTTAATAGCATCCTTTTGAAATGATTGATTAAATGAAAATACAGATGTGTTTAGAAGTGCTTTTACAACTGGAAGCAGTTATTTGATCCAGGTTCTTTATATTCCAGAATCTTACAGGCTCTGCTGAAAATGAAGAGAGCTGAAGCAGCACAACTGTTAGCTTTGTTCTTGTGGATCTTGGGAAGCTCTTCTTATTTATGTGCTTCTTGATTATTCCATTCTGTTCAGCTCTGTTCTTATTTAGCATTAAATAGAGTCTCTCTTTTGAGAAAGATTAAATACATATTTAATATTTCTGACAGTGGGAAAAAGCCTCATAAGTGACATATTGAAGTTGTAGATACTGAACCCCAGATCATTTTTCCCTTACAGACCCCAGGACATAGAATCATAGAATGGTCTGGGTTGGAAGGGACCTTCAAAGCTCATCCAGTCCAAACCCCTCTGCACTCAGCAGGGACATCCTCCACTAGATCAGTTTGCTCACAGCCCTGTACAGCCTCACCTTCAGTATCTCCAGGGATGTGGCCTCAACCATCTCTGTGGCAACCTGTTCCAGTGTTCCACAACCCTCGTGGTGCAGAACTTGTTCCTAACATCCAATCTCAATCTGCCCTGCTCTAGTTTGAAGCCCTTTCCTTCATCCTGTCCTTGCAGGCCTTTGCACACAGTCTCTCCACAGCCGTCAAATAAGGTCCCCTTCAGGTACTGGCAGGCTGCTACTAGGTCTCCCTTGAGCCTTCTCTTCTCCAGGCTATACACCCCCAGCTCCCTCAGCCTGCTCTCATAGCAGAGCTCCTCCAAATCCCTGGTCATATTCATAGTCCTCTGCTGGACCTGCTTCATCATAGAATCATAGAATCAACCAGGCTGGAAGACACCTCCAGGATCATCCAGTCCAACCTAGCACCCAGCCCTAGACAATCAACCAGACCATGGCACTAAGTGCCTCAGCCAGGCTTGGCTTCAACACCTCCAGGGATGGTGACTCCACCACCTCCCTGGGCAGCCCATTCCAATGCCAATCACTCCCTCTGGGAAGAACTTCCTCCTAACATCCAGCCTAGACCTCCCCTGGAACAACTTGAGACTGTGTCCCCTTCTTCTGTTGCTGGTTGTCTGGGAGAAGAAACCAACCCCACCTGACTACAACCTCCCTTCAGGTAGTTGTAGACAGCAATGAGGTCTGCCCTGAGCCTCCTCTTCTCCAGGCTAAACAACCCCAGGTTCATGTCCTTCCTATACTGAGGGCTCCAGAGCTGGATGCAGTACTCCAGGAGAGGTCTCATCAGAGCAGAGCACAGTGGCAGAATCCCCTCTCTGGCTCTGCTGGCAATGCTGCTTTGGATGCAGCCCAGGCTGCCATCAGCCTTCTGTGCTGCAAGCTCACACTGCCTGCTCGTGTCCAGCTTCTCATCCATCAGCTCCCCTAAGTTCCACTCCACAGGACTGATTTCTCTCACCTCTTCTCTCAGTCTGTATTGATAGTGAGGATTGTTCTGATTCAGGTGCAGAGCCCTGCACTTGCTCTTGTTGAACCTCATGAGGTTCACCTGAGCCCATCTGTGGGAACATCTGGACCTGCGTGGGAACACAGATCCATGACAATTCTGGCCTGCTTTGGCTCATCAGAAGCACAAGAAGAGACTGCCTGAGATATCAAAGTCCCACTGTCAGATCATCTGCTGTTTGGATACAGGTGGAAAAACCTAGGGATAAAAATAGATGATTCCTCTCCTCATCTGAAGTTTTATTTGCATTTAGTTTGGCCTAAAGTAGTTAAGTGTAAGCATGTCAGGAAAAAAAAAAAACCCTGATGGGGAACAGTGATTGAACTCAGGATGATTTACCCTGGCAAGCATCCCAACTCTGTGAACTAAGGAGATGCTCAGAATGCTAACGAAGATTTGCTGTGTAATCACTGCTTGCCATGGATGCCAGCAGAGAGGAAAGTGAAGAAAAGAAGATTGATAGAGGTCAAAAGAGAAGAGACCTGATTCCAAGAAGCAGGCTTCATAACCCATTAAAAATAAGGGAGAGTTTGTTTTGCAATAAACCAAATCCTGCCTTACCTGTTTGGTGCCCTTTCTGCTCTGCCATATCTCTTTCCCCTGCCCACTCTTTATTTTGGAAGGAGCACTTTGGTTTCCTCCCCTATGTGGAGTAACCTTCTGTGTGTTAGAATACAGCCTCAGCTTTCCACCTCTCTCTCCCTACTTGCTGTCACACCTACGCTTTTCCCTCTCTGCCCTACTTTTGATATGTTTTCTCTTTCCAGAGCATATCACACAACTTTTTACCTCCACCATGCAGCACTGTTTGCATTCCAGATGTCTCTTGTTTGTGAGTGTACAGCACATAATTTCAGGTGTTTTTTTCCTCCTGCAGTAACTACTGTGCCACATCTACAACTCTGTGAGAGAGCAGGCATTATGCTCTCTAATATAAATCCAGCCAACCATATCCTGGGCTGCACCAAGAGAAGTGTGGCCAGCAGGTCAAAAGAGGGGATTCTCCCTCTCCTACTCTGGTAAGACCCTGCCTGGAGTACTGCATCCAGTTCTGGAGCCTCTATTACAAGAAAGACCTGGGGGTGCTGGAATGTGTCCAGAGAAGGGCCACGAGGATGATCAGAAGGCTGGACCTGCTCTGACATGGAGGGAGACTGAGAGAGTTAGGGCTCTTCAGTCTGGAGAAGAGAAGGCTCTGAGGAGACCTTATTGTGGCCTCCTGGTATCTGAAGTGACCTACAGGAAAGCTGTGAAGGGACTTTTTATAGTGTCAGGTAATGATGGGACCAGAGGGAATGGAGCAAAACTAGAAGTGAGTAGATTCAGATTAGATGTTAGGAAGATTAGATGTGAGGAAGAAGTTCTTCATGCTGAACCCAATCTGACTCCAATGCAATCTGAATCTACCCACTTGCAATCATATATGATTCTATGATTCTAAGTGGGTAGATTCAGATTGGATGTTAGGAAGACGTTCTTCAGCATGAATGTGGTGAAATCCTGGAACAGGTTGCCCAGGGATGTGGTGGAAGCCTCATCCCTGGAGGTCTTTAAGGGCAGGCTGGATGTGGCTCTGGGCACCTTGATCTAGTGTGAGGTGTCCCTCTTGCAGGCACTGGAATGGGCTGCCCAGGCAGGTGGTGGAGACACCGTCCCTGGAGGCGTTGAAGCAAAGCCTGGATGAGGCACTTAGTGCCATGGTCTGGTTGATTGGCCACGGCTGGGTGCTAGGTTGGACTGGATGAGCTTGGAGGTCTCTTCCAACCTGCTTGATTCTATGATTCTATGGCAGGGGGGGTTGGAACTAGATGATCCATGAGGTCACTTCCAGCCCTGACAGTTCTATGATTCTAAGTTGCATGTTTGACTACAAACTGGTACTAAGTTGGCAACCACAGCAGTGGAGTCATTGCCATTTATCTGAGTGTCCTCTGCCTGACATTGAACAGATCCATGCTCATCTTTAATGCAGAGGGCAGACTCCCAGCTGCCACTCAGTAGTACTTTCTAAAGCTTAAGGAAGCATTATGCAAAGCTACTGTACACACCTCCCCACTTTCAGGGATTCCTCTGCTCCTGGATGGTCTCCTAATACTGGGGGGATCTTATTACTGTCTACAACTACCTGAAAGGACATTGTAGCCAGGGGGGGGGTGGCCTCTTCTTCCAGGCAACCAGCAATAGAACAAGGGGACACAGTCTCAAGTTGTGCCAGGGTAGGTATAGGCTGGATATTAGGAAGAAGTTCTTCACAGAGAGAGTGATTTCCCATTGGAATGGGCTGCCCAGGGAGGTGGTGGAGGCACCGTCCCTGGGGGTCTTCAAGAAAAGACTGGATGAGGCACTTAGTGCCATGGTCTGGTTGACTGGATAGAGCTGGGTGCTAGGTTGGACTCGATGATCTTGGAGGTCTCTTCCAACCTGGTTGATTCTATGATTCTATGATTCTATGATTAGAGTAGCCACAATGTTCCCAAAAAGCAGCCAAAATAAAACCCCAACAGAAAATCACAAAAAAGTCAATCCAGTGAAAAAAATGAGAGCCCTTGCTCATGCCATTATATCATCCTGACATCTTCTTGTTATGAAAATAGCTTTTAGGAACCCCCAGGCTGCAGTGGGACCATAGGACACCAGAGAGAAACACTTGCCTGTACATTTGCTTTTTATTCTCCCATGTGGTTACTGAGGCAAAAATTGCACTCAGCATTGTTTTCTCACCTAGCTCCAGTGCTGAAGTCAACCAACTGGGATGAGAACACTGATTGAAACTTTGCTTTATGCATTTCAGCACAAGGTGCAGCAATTGATTTTGGTTCTGGGTTCAGACTTTGCTTTCTTTGATTTCATAGAATCATAGAATCAGTCAGGGCTGGAAGGGACCATGAGGATCATCTAGTTTTAACCCTCCTGCCATGCCCAGGGACTCCCTACCCTAGATCAAGCCGGCCACAGCCTCATCCAGCCTGGCCTTAAACACCTCCATGAGGCCTTGATCACTTCCCTGGGCAACCAATTCCAGGCTCTCACCACTCTCATAGTGAAGAACTTCCTCCTCACATCCAGTCTGAACCTACTCATCTCCGGCTTTGCTCCATTCTCCCCAGGCCTGCCACTCTCTGAGAGCATAAAAAGTCCCTCCCCAGCTTTTTTGTAGGCCCCTTTCAGATCCTGAAAGGCCACAAGAAGGTCACCTGGGAGCCTCCTCTTCTCCAGACTGCACAGCCCCAACTCTTTCAGTCTGTGCTCACAGAAGAGCTGCTGCAGCCCTCTGAGCATCCTCCTGTCCCTTCTCTGGACACACTCCAGCATCTCCACATCCTTCTTGTAATGGGTCCTCCAGAAATTTCCTAAATTTCCAAAATGCTGGACACAATTCTGCACTCTGTTCCAGATACTCCAATATTGCTTTAATGAATGTGCAGCATTCTCAGAGCAGACTTAGCCTGTTTGGGGCCCAATTTAGCTGCCACGGAAATAAAGGGAAAAGCTCTGACTGATGTCTGTACAAATTGCATCGTTCCCCTAATCATTTCGAATGGGATCTAATGGTGCAATGCTTCTCATTAGAAACTGAACTGTGAATATGAGCCCACAGAGCTCATCAATGGGAGTACTAAAACAATAATAAAAGTGTGCAAAGGACTCATTTCCTTAGGGTTCTGAGTTGTTATTTGATGCAAACATTCCTTTTGTTAAGGTTTCTCTGTCAGAATAAACAGATCGCAGGATCACAGGATGTTAGGGGGTGGAAGGGACTCAAGGAGATCATCCAGTCCTACTCCCCTGCCAGAGCAGGCCTTGAGTGACCTGTTCTAGTGGGAGGTGTCCCTGCTAATGGCTGGGAGTTGGAGCTGGATGATCTTTGAGGTCACTTCCAACCTAAACCATTCTATGATGCTGTGATTCTATGTGATATGATATTGCAATGTGTTCTGTGGTTACATGAGATGTTATGATTCTGTATCTAGAATGATACAGATGTGTGTTGAGGTAGAGGTATCTTTACATAGCTATCTCTAGACCTCTGGACCTCTTTATCTTGATCTCAATTTTATCTGTAAATTCATATGAATATTGATGCAGATATAGATATGTTATGCACTTATACACATGTGTGGTTTCACCACAAGCAATGCAATTCACAGGCTCACAGGATATTATACACATGTGTGATTTCACCACAAGCAATGCAATTCACAGGCTCACAGGATATTAGGGGTTGGAAGGGAGCTAAGGAGATCATTGAGTCCATCCTCCCTGGCAGAGCAGGACAATGCTATCTAACACAGATTGCACAGGAACACATCCAGACAGGCCTTGGAAGGCTTCAGAGAAGGAGACACCACAATCTCTCTGGGCAGCCTGTGCCAGTGCTCTGCGACCCTTACAGTCAATAAGTTCCTCCTTGTGTTGAGCTGGAGCCCCTTTTGATGCAGCTTACACCCATTGCTCCTTGTTCCATCCCAGGGAGCAGTGAGCAGAGCCTGTCCCCCCATTCCTGGTCAGCCCTCAGATACTTATAAACATTTATCAAATCTCCTCTCAGTCTTCTCTTCTCCAGACTAAACAGCCCCAGGTCCCTCAGCCTCTCCTCATCAGCCATGCCCTCCTGTCCCCTCATCACCCTCATATTCCTCCACTGGACCCTCTCCAGCAGATCCCTGTCCCTTTTAATCTGGGGAGCCCAAAACTGAACACAGTATTCAAGATGAGGTCTCAGCAGGGCAGAGTAGAGGGGGAGAGAATCTCCTTTGATCTGCTGGACAAACTCCTCCTAATCCACCCCAAGATCCCATTGGCCTTCTTGGCTACAGGGGCACATTGCTGTGCCATGGGTAACTCGTTAGCCACCAGGACCTCCAGGTCCCTCTCCACAGGTCTGCTTTCCAGCAGATCACCTCCCAGCCTGTACTGGTGCAGTTTGCTATTCCTCCCCAGATCTCTCCCTTCACCCCAGTTAGTGAACTTACAGCTCTAATGGTGTTTCATAATTAGAAACTACCCTTACAATCCATCTAAGAGGAAATTTTGGCATTAATTATACCACAAGCCCAGAGAACTACACTTTGCAACCTTTCCAGTTGTTCTATTGGGGCCCAGAAGGATGAGAGTTGTCTTCAGGATTTGTTGGTAGAGAAAGTGGTTGCAATGTACCAGTTCCTTCCTTAGAGGTCCCTTTGGAAATGGTTATCTTTTGTCAGTGGCTGGAAGAGTCAATTACTACCCAGCAACTCACAAAAAGCCACAAATAACCAGAGCCAAAATCAGAACTTGCAGTGCTTCAGTTCTCCTCTCTTTAATAAGCAACAACCTATGCTTCAGCTGAAGACACTAATTCAAGAGAACCACCACATTGTGTAATACTGAACATCTGGTGACAGCAGGGAGCAGTGATTGCTTGTCCCCAAACAGGATCCACCAGAAAACAGCCAATTCATTACTGTTGCTGGCAAACCCCATCTCTTTCTGTGGATGACCTGAGCATTATTATCCACAATTCCCCAAACATCCTTTGCCATTCTGCATTATGTCCTCTTCCAGGTACACTGACAAGCCCATCATTATCGCTAGTTGTTAAGTGCCACTCCTGGTGTAAACCTGTTGAGCACAGGGGGGAATCTCCCACGCCTTACCTTCTTTGCACTTAGAATCGTTTATCACTCTGTTGTTACAGGATCATTTGGCATTCTGCGAGGAGTACCTGCTCACGGATTGTGTTGCTAGTGCAAGTAGTTAGAGCTAAAGCTTCACCATCTAATTCTCGGGTTATGGGCACGCATTTGCCCTCGTTATTAAAACTGAGAACACATCAAACCGAGCTGGGAGCGCCAATTTCTGCATTTAAACCTCTGTTATTAAGAGGGTCCTTAAAGCCCTCCTCTCTGAACCCTCCCACTGCATTCACTTGCAAATCACTGTATAGCTGCTAAAGCTCTCGTCCTGTGCCTTCCACCCCACCCCTCCCAGCACCACCTCCCCCCCACCAAGCCCCAAACATTCTCATGTTGAGCACTGCAGCTCTATTAGCAGCAACATCTCTCTCCGTGAGGGACGTTTCTTATTAAGCAGGGGCACTGAATGGAAACCAATCAGACAGAGCATCCTTTTGGCTTCAGCTCCCTGCCTGCCTGACTTAAAAGTGCTGCTGAGAGAGACGGAGCCTTAGTTAGACGCAAGTACGGCGCTGGAGCTACGGTACCAGGCAGAAGGAAGGAAGCAGGTAGAGGAGCAGCAGGACAGAGCTAAGTGCACACTAGCAGACACGGTGAGTAGATCAACTTCCATTAACACCGCAAATTGTTGACAGCAACAGAGCAGATGCTTTCTTAAGAGGAGCCCGAGACGTTAGTTAAAGATGCCTGGCAGATACTTTTTAAAGGAGGGAGGGTGTGGGGCAGGGTCAGCAGAGGACTTAGGGGAGATTTCTTTGCTGCAGCTCAGACAGAAAATCGTTGCACCGAATCGCTGAAATCCAAACTTCTCTTGCCGTAGGTATGCCAACCGCTTGAGCACACGAGAGGGCTAGCAGCGTGTGTGTGCTGGTTGGCAGCGCTGGGAGACGTGTTTCAGCTTTTACTGCAATACAGCAGCGGCAATGTAGCTCAACTTTTGTGCAGGATGCTTCTCCACCTGCCCATAGAGAAGCTATTTCCCTTGGCTTCCTTTCGCATTTGTTTCTATTGAAGGCGTCTAATCAAAACAAACCCAGCTAAAAAATGAAAGGATGAGGAAGGAGGAGGTCTTTGCCACTAACAAGAATGAAGTAGCAATGCTCTTTTTGGTTTTCTTTATTGGGAGCAGGAAAATGAGTGTTTTAATGTGTGCTACAGAGAGCAAGTGGCAGCTCAGGGCTCAGAAAGATTGAGAGCTGAGGGAGATGTCTCTTTGGACGTTCGCAGCAGTTAAGTCAAAGTCAACAGGCTTAAAGTGCAAGGCTGTTTAACAGAAGTGCTACTAAACCACCTTATGGGCTTAATAGGTATTATCAGAAACCAGCCCAGAAATCAAGGAAGAAAGCATAAAAGGTCAGCCTCAACATTCGATTTTGAAGCAACAAGCAGAAGCAAATTGCCCAGTGAATGACATTTTGCTTTTTGCTTTTCACGTGCAAGAAACATGCAGCTACATCCATCCCATCTCACTGCCTGAGCTTCAGAGAAAGAATTGAGCTCATGAACTAGAAAGAAAGCAACATCCCTTGCAGTTGTGTGGCCATGTGCATGTATCAGCCTCTTGCCCTCTCGCAGCTTTAAGTAGCAGGTTGGAAAACTGAGTGGTGATTCCTTAGGAGCATTTTCAGCAGGCAGATTTGCAACCAGCGTGCCTGTCTTGCTTGAGTGACAACGTGAGTGACAAAACTCATCTCTTACTTGAATCACAGCAGGATTATGCTTCATTGCTGAGTACTATGCTAGTTTTGCATGGTAAGGACAAGCATGGATCAATTGGCAGGTGTGAATACTGGCAATAGTTTCGCTAATGGGATCAAAAGCTTTGCTTGATGTTATAGCGTTGGTGGCAATGATAACAACTGCTGAGGGCTTATCTTGAGAAAGAATTGTTTTCAAGTCATTTTCTGTATCTAAAAATGTTCTTTTCTGTTGCAAAAAAGGTGAGAATGGACTACTTACACGTTTAGAAATCTAATATATATATATTTATATGTAAAATCATTATTAACTCTATAGAAAAAAAACTATGTTGGTTTTCTGTTCGAGCTACATCAGCCTGGCAGGTAAAATCCATTGTTCTGTCATTTATAATTAGGTAATAATGCTAAATCAAGAAAGACTTAAACATGTTTGCAGCTATTGTGGCTTAATATTAGCAAAACTGGAAGACTTACACAAGGTCAAACTGTACCACAAATTGCCTATGAGAGAAATTAAATGGCTTTTAAGTTAGATAAATAAGATTGATTTTCAAGGAGGGGAGGGAATTGAACTGTATTGATACCAAATTTGTAGTTGTCAAGTCTTTTTGAACTGGATGGGGTGATCTCAGCACACAAAGTTTTCCACCTCTTTTCATTTCAGAGGCAGTTTTGCAACTGGTAGTAAAGAGCTATGTTGAATAAGTAACCAACACACCTCACTGCAACGGTTTGGAAATGCAGTGTGTGGAGAGGAAGAGCTCTGCCATATGCTTTGTACAGCTCCCTGGTAAATGTGCCTCAGGTTTTCAGCATTTTGACACCTGTTGGCAGAATTGCCCTCTGATCATTGGAGCAGCCAAGGGGAATGATTTTATTCCCC
Source organism: Pogoniulus pusillus (assembly GCF_015220805.1). Lineage (NCBI taxonomy): Eukaryota > Metazoa > Chordata > Aves > Piciformes > Lybiidae > Pogoniulus > Pogoniulus pusillus. Next base: position 5,729,967 of record NC_087284.1, on the reverse strand, counting down.
AACTTCTCTGCTGAGCAAAATGTGATCACTTAAATCCACCTGTTGAAATGTTGTGCTCCGCAATGCCGCAGAAAGGGTGGCACGAGTTGGTTCTGACATTTGCTTAGACTCTGACACCAGAACATGAGTGCAGCACAGCCTGCAGTGAACCCACTGGTAGGAGCTGCTGTCTACAACTACCTGAAGGGAGGATGTAGCCAGGTGGGGTTGGTCTTTTCTCCCAGGCAACCAGCAACAGAACAAGGGGACACAGTCTCAAGTTGTGCCAGGGCAGGTCTAGGCTGGATGTTAGGAGGAAGTTGTTGGCAGAGAGAGTGATTGGCATTGGAATGGGCTGCCCAGGGAGGTGGTGGAGTTGCTGTCCCTGAAAGTGTTGAAGCAAAGCCTGGATGAGGCACTTAGTGCCATGGTCTGGTTGATTGGCCAGGGCTGGGTGCTAGGTTGGACTGGCTGAGCTTGGAGTTCTCTTCCAACATGATTGATTCTATGATTCTAAGTAGAGGTAGAAATGAACATGACTGACAATTTCCTTTGAGGAAGGATTTGTTCAGGAGATAAAAGAAGGTAGACTTAAGTCTCTTGTCAGCTGGCCAAAGCACAATGATAACAGCAATAAATTCTTCATAACATTCATTTATTACAGGGTAATAGGCATAGGATACTTCAGTTGACCATGAGGAGGATTTTTTACCCTGTGAGGGTGACAGAACACTATAACAGGCTACCCAAGGGGGGTGTGTAGTCTCCCTCTCTGGAGATATTCAAGACCTGCCTGTGTGATCTGCTCTAGGTGATCTTGCCCTGGTAGGGAGATTGGACTGAATGAGCTTTGGAGGTCCCTTCCATCCCCTGACATTCTGTGATTGTGTGACCCTGCAATTCTGTAATGCACAGAGAATCTAACACCTGCTTATAGAGATGAAGAAAACCACAACACTATTCTCCTTTTCTTCCTCCTCCCTCTATTTTCTCCCCCAGTTTTGCAAACTGTTCTGGAGGTACAGCAAGACATTAGTGAAAATCAAGTCTCAGTAGCAACCACCGCTTAAAAATCATCCCAATTCCTTGTGCTTAAAAGAAACCTGAGCTATATAGACCTGGATATAAGGTAACAGAGATAATTCTGTGTTTCTCTCATGCACTCAATGCTATTTAACTGCTTGAAAGAAACTTGGGATGTACAGACCTGGATATAAGACAACACAGATGTATAATATTGTATGTTTCTCTCATGCACTCAGTGCTACTCAACTGCTTGAAAGAAACCTGAGCTATATAGACCTGCATATAAGACAACATAGTTGTATGATATTGTATGTTTCTCTCATGCACTCAGTGCTACTCAACTGCTTGAAAGAAACCTGAGCTATATAGACCTGCATATAAGACAACATAGATGTATGATATTGTATGTTTCTCTCATGCACTCAGTGCTACTCAACTGCTTGAAAGAAACCTGGGCTATATAGACCTGCATATAAGACAACATTGATATATAATTGTATATGTTTCTCTCATGCACTCAGTGCTACTCAACTGCTTGAAAGAAACCTGAGCTATATAGACCTGCATATAAGACAACACAGATGTATAATATTGTATGTTTCTCTCATGCACTCAGTGCTACTCAACTGCTTGAAAGAAACCTGAGCTATATAGACCTGCATATAAGACAACACAGATGTATAATATTGTATGTTTCTCTCATGCACTCAGTGCTACTCAACTGCTTGAAAGAAACCTGAGCTATATAGACCTGCATATAAGACAACATAGATGTATGATATTGTATGTTTCTCTCATGCACTCAGTGCTACTCAACTGCTTGAAAGAAACCTGGGCTATGTAGACCTGCATATAAGACAACACAGATATATAATTGTATATGTTTCTCTCATGCACTCAGTGCTACTCAACTGCTTGAAAGAAACCTGGGCTATGTAGACCTGGATATAAGACAACACAGATATATAATTGTATATGTTTCTCTCATGCACTCAGTGCTGTTTAACTGCAGAAGGCAACCGGAACAAAAGCCTAGAGAAAAAAAATGCATCTCCCACTCATGTCAAAATACCTTCTTAATTTCTAAGGCTTGCAGCAGGTGTTCCATGCAAATTCTATCTGCAGAAGAACAAGTATCTGAACATGAATATGGATGTCAGAGTGAGAGCTAACTGCATTCTGCACGTGAGTGAGTTTATGAAGAGTAATTTGTAGGAACACATCCAAAATGTTGCTAAAAAGGAAGGTGGGTGGAAAAGGAAAAAATAAAGCAAAAGCAAAAGGCAGGTGAATAGAAAGAATCTTTATCAAAGCAGTTAAGCATCATTTTAAGAACTTTTGCTTTGAAAAAGAAACCTCAGAAATTACTGAGTGGCAAAAGGCAATTTGCTGCCCTGACTCTCAGAGGCTATGCATGATAAAAACACCCTGGTGACATCAAGGCCTACTTGCCAAGCACGACTGAGCAGGAGAGACATCTACCTTGATCAGAGCACACAGTGTGCCTGCAGTGCAAAAACCTGGTGAAACTGGGATTTGGTTACTTGAAGGGAAGAAAGTGAGGTTGCTAACTTCAGGGAAAAAAATACTGGATGCATACTGCAGCTTCCAAGAAAGGTCTCAAATTATTCTGTTGCAGAAAGGAATAATTTTTTTAGTGCACAGTGCATTGTAATTACAGACAAAGGAGTAAGAAGTTTGCAGTCTTCATCTTTTAGTTCCAGAAAGACTGCAAAAGGAGATGGGTGGCGTTGTGTTTGTACACAAAGATTACCACATAGAGCTTTGTGGTCTCAGTTATAGAGCAACTCAGTGTCAGAGCTGGGTAGTACAGAGCCTCTGCTTTCTCACTCCTCAATTTCACAGAATGACAGAAGGTTAGGGGCTGGAAGGGACCTCCAAAGCTCATCCAGTCCAACCTCCCTGCCAGAGCAGAATCACCTAGACCGGATCATATAGGAATACATCCAGGCAGGTCTTGAATATATCCAGAGAGGGAGACTCCATGGATAAGTAAGTGTGACTGCACCATAAAAAAAAGTGTGCCCTGAACACTTAAATAATGCCATAAACAGCTATAGACTTTAATCTGGAAATGCATTTCTGTAACTGCCAAGGAGAGTGCCTCAAGTGATGACCAGCATGTTACTTTGCCTGTTAAATCTGTTTTTTCTGTTTTTAAATTGCACATTACAAGCAGCATCAATTCAATACCACAACAGGTTCATTTGTCCCTGTCTCATACAAACATAAGGCTGTATGTCAGAATTTTCTGATGGAAACAACACAAATGTCAGAGAGGCTTATATACAAGTATAAATTTCCTAGGTGCTGAGTGGTGTTCAGTAGTGCTTCACAGTATCACAGTACCACAGCATCACCGAGGTTGGAAGAGACCTCACAGATCATCAAGTCCAACCCTCCACCACAGAGCTCAAGGCCAGACCATGGCACCAAGTGCCACGTCCAATCTTGCCTTGAACAGCCCCAGGGACAGCAACTCCACAAGCATATTGAAAGGAAATAATCACCAGCTTCGTGGAAATTCTGCATATCCCAGTGTTGGGCCCTGCATATTATTGTTTAAAGGCTCAAAAAGAATCATAGAATCATAGAACCAGGTTGGAAGAGACCTCCAAGATCATCCACTACAACCTAGCACCAGACCATGGCACTAAGTGCCTCATCCAGGCTTTGCTTCAACACCTTCAGGGACAGCAACTCCACCACCTCCCTGGGCAGCCCATTCCAATGCCAATCACTCTCTCTGCCAACAACTTCCTCCTAACATCCAACCTAGACTTCCCCCAGCACAACTTGAGACTGTGTCTCCTTCTTCTGTTGCTGGTTGTCTGGCAGAAGAGCCCAACCCCACCTGGCTACAGCCTCCCTTCAGGGAGTTGTAGCCAGCAATGAGCTCTGCCCTGAGCCTTCTCTTCTCCAGGCTGCACACCCCCAGCTCCCTCAACTTCTCCTCACAGGGCAGTGCTCCAGGCCTCTCACCAGCTTTGCTGCCCTTCTCTGAACACATTTCAGCATCCCCACATCTCTCTTGAATTGAGAAGCCCAGAACTGGACATAGAAAAAATACCACAATCTTTTTTTCCCACTGTATATAGGCTAATAAAAGAATTCTCAATTCCTTATCCAAACTCAAACTGTGCTCTTTCTCAATAAGATCTTCTGTGAAACAGAGGACTGCTTTTGTGTTTGGAGATGGAAACATGAGGCTTTCCCATCACTTTAGACAAACTACACCAAGTCTCAGAAGGAGATTAGCTCAATTTGCATATATGTAATATTTCAGTGGAAGGTAATTAACACTGTATATGAACCTGTGAAGCAATATACACAAACATTATTACATTTAGACATTACTTTCAGAAAATTATGATCAATTACATCAGTAATCAGTGGTGCAGGATATGTGATGCTTATATTTTGGCACCTTTGAAGGAAAAAAAAAACAACATTCACAGAATCACAGAACCTCAGAGGATGGAAGGGACCTTCAGAGGTCATTGAGTCCAACCCCCCTGCCAAGAGCCATCAACATGAAGTTCTACAAGGGTGTCCAGTAAGGGAAAAATAAAAAGCATAATGATCTAACTTCTTGAGTTCAAGAACTTACCAAAATACATGTTCTTTATGTCCTCTGTATTCCACCATCCCATACTTGCTCCTGAGAAAATGACAAAAAGATCAAATGGAAAAGGTGTGAGTTCGAGGTAAAGGTGAAGTTAATCTCATTACTTCTGTTCTGAAAGAGAAAGTAGGCATAGTACAAATGCAAATTAGCATTTTGTAACTCATCACTTATAGGTTATATATGATCTCAGGATGTTAGGGTTGGAAGAGACCTCTGGAGATCTTCCAATTCAACCCCCCTGCCAGAGCAAGACCACAGAATCCAGCACAGGTGGCACAGGAACACATTCAGACAGGGCTGGAAAGGCTCCGGAGAAGAAGACTCCACAACCTCTCTGGGCAGTCTGTACCAGGGCTCTGTCACCCACACACTCAAGAAGTTCTTCCTCCTGCTGAGACAAAACTTCCTGCGCTGCAGTTTCCCTCCCTTGTCCCTTGTCCTATGCCAGGGAACAAGTGAGCTGAGGCTGTCCCTGTTCCTTCCTGATCCCCAACCCTCAGAAAGAACAACCTCAGGTGTCAGTATAGGTTGGGGACTGGCCTCTTGGAAGGCAGTGAAGGGGAAAAGGACCTGGGAGTCCTGGTTGTGGGAGACTGACCATGAGCCAGCACTGTGCTCTTGTGGCTAGGAGGGCAAATTCATTCTGAGGTGTATTAGAAGGGTTGTGGTTAGTAGTTTGAAAGAGGTTCTCCTGCCCCTCTACTCTGCCCTGCTGAGGCCACATCTGGAGGACTGTGTCCAGTTCTGGGCCCTCCAGCTCAAGGAGGAGATAGAACTTCTTGAGAGAGTCCAGCACAAAGCCACAAAGATGATTAAGGGAATGGAAGATCTCTGTTACAAGGAGAGATTGAGGGAGCTGGGGCTGTGCTGCTTGGAGAGGAGGGAGGAGGAGACTGAGGAGGTGACCTCATCAGTGGTTATAAATATGTAAAGGTGAGTGTTAGGAAGCTGGAGCCAGGCTCTGCTGGGTGATGCCCAATGCCAGGACAAGGGGCAATGGGTGGAAGTTCAAAACCCCTCTCAGCCTTCTCCTCTGCAGACTAAACAGGCTCAGAGCTCTCAGCCTCTCCTCATCAGGCAGTGCTCCAGTCCCTTCAGCATCCTTGCGGCCCTCTCTTGGACTCTCTCCAGTAGATCCCTGTCCCTCTTGAATTGGGAAACCCAGAACTGGACACAATATTCCAATTGAGGCCTCAATAGGGTGGAGTAGAGAAGGGGAAGATATGATGAGAAGGCATCAGTAAATTCAGACCTGGAATCAAGAGAACAAAATACCCCCTGTTTATCAACAGAACTCTTTACACGTAGACATAGACATACATTCATATATATATATGTATAAATATATGTATTTATATATGGATACAAACACAAACCCTAGGAAAACACATGGAAGTTATAAGAAGAATGTTTGGGTTTTAAGTAATGAATTAAAATAGACCTTCTTAAGCTTCTGATGCTACTTTGTGGCTATTCTACCCCTTTACTTCCTTGTTTATGCCAATGTTCTAACACAGTCTGCATTATTTAGCAAGAGTGGGTTGGAGCTAACTGATCCTTCAGCTCCCTTCTAGCCCACAGCATTTTATGACTCTATGATACTTTGCACTAATAGATTCAGCTCTCAAGTTTTGTAGTGGGAAACTTTTGCAATTAGGGTCTGAGTTTTCAGGTGTAGGTGCTGGCTGTGGGAAACCTCCTGCAAATAATTCTGCCTGTATAGTAAAGGAAAAAAGTGCCTCATCCAGGCTTTGCTTGAACACCTCCAGGGATGGCAACTCCACCACCTCCCTGGGCAGCCCATTCCAATGCCAATCACTCTCTCTGGCAACAACTTCCTCCTAACATCCAGCCTAGATCTCCCCTGCCACAACTTGAGGCTGTATCCCCTTGTTCTGTTGCTGCTTGCCTGGCAGAAGAGCCCAACCCCACCTGGCTACAGCCTCCCTTCAGGGAGTTGTGAAGAGCAATGAGCTCTGCCCTGAGCTTCCTCTTCTGTAGGCTGCACAGCCCCAGCTCCCTCAACCCTCTTCTCACAGGGCTGTGCTCCAGACCTCTCACCAGCCTTGCTGCCCTTCTCTGAACACATTTCAGCATCTCAACATCTCTCTTGAATTGAGAAGCCCAGAACTGGACATAGAAAAAATACCACAATCTTTTTTTTTCCCATTGTATATGAGCTAATAAAAGAATTCTCAATTACTTATCCCAATTCAAACTGTGCTCTTTCTCAATAACATCTTCTGTGAAACAGAGGAATGCTCTCACCACCAGCTTCTTCTCTGGACATGTTCCAGCACCTCAACATCTCTCTTGAATTGAGGAGCCCAGAACTGGACACAGCACTCAAGGTGTGGCCTGAGCAGTGCTGAGCACAGGGGCAGAAGAACCTCCCTTCTACAACTCCTGTGCTCTATATGTTGAGAATTCTAGAAAAGTAGTTGCATTCTTCCTTCTGGACATAAGATTCTGGATTACTTGAAGTCTTTTTAGATGCAGCACTGAGGGCAACTACAATACAAACAGGATCCCAATGGATGTTGTAGTTTGCCTGTATCCCTTCCATGCAAATGGCACCAGAGACTTTAGTTTCTACAGACTGAAAGCTGATCTCTGAAAAGCCTTCATGCTTTTAAGGAATATAAATAGGAGGACCCTGCTGTAGAATGGAAAATAAATGAGTCACATTAATTTTCTGCTTCCTTCACCTTAAGTTGATTAATACTAATTAAATTTCATCCTAGTCAGCTTGTGAGTTTAGTAGGCAATAAAAAAAAATCCAAGAGTCACAGAGCACTGGCACGGGCTGCCCAGAGAGGTTGTGGAGTCTCCTTCTCTGGAGACTTCCAAGGCCTGTCTGGATATGTTCCTGTGTGATCTGTGTTAGATAGCATTGTCCTGCTCTGGCAGGGGGGTTAGACTTGATGATCTCCTTGGGCCCCTTCCAACCCCTAATATCCTGTGATCCTGTGAATTGCATTGCTTGTGGTGAAATCACACATGTGTATAAGTGTATAACATATCTGTATCTGCATCAATATTCATATGAATTTACAGATAGAATTGAGATCAAGATAAAGAGGTCCAGAGGTCTAGAGATAGCTATGTAAAGATACCTCTACCTCAACACACATCTGTATCATTCTAGATACAGAACCATAATATCTCATGTAACCACAGAATGCATTGCAATATCATATCACATAGAATCACAGCATCATGGAATGGTTTAGGTTGGAAGTGACCTCAAAGATCATCCAACTCCAACTCCCTGCCATAGGCAGGGACACCTCCCACTAGAACAGGTCACTCAAGGCCTCATCCAACCTTGCCTTGAACACCTCCAGGAAGGGAGCAGCCACAACCTCCCTGGGCAATTTGTTCCAGTGTGTCATCACCCCCACTGCAAACAACTTCTTCCTAATGTCTAGTTTTAATCTCCCCTCTGCCTGTTCAAACCCATTATTCCTCATTCTCTCATTACAAGACCTTGTAAATAGTCACTCCCCAGCCTTCCTGTAGGTCCCCATATCATATCATATCATATCATAATCATAATCATAGTAATAGATGAAATAATATTAGCAGATGATATATCAAACCTGTGGTTCTACCTCACCAGTGACCTGAAGTGGTATGGCTCTAACTCACAAGTGAAGTAAAAGCAGATCAATGTTGTTTTAGAGACAAAGTGAATTCGTATTCATGTGGTGATGCCCAGAAATTGCCAACTGCCAGTCAGCAATTACAGCAAAGCATTTCAAAGTGTTCTATGAATGCAGTTAAGTACAGGCTGCAGGTAAACAGCAGAAGTGCCCAGAGCTCATTGTGCTGTAGGAGAGAGCATTCTCATGGACTCCAGTAACAGTTGGATTCAGGTTTATAGGAGGAGGAAGTGCTGTCATGGTCATTAACAAATGGAGCAGAGGAGCTGAGAGCTGCAGAGGGATCACAAGAGCAGATTTTACCATGCAACTGAGTACCAGCTTCTTCTGAGACACCTCAAGTGCCTGACCGACATCAGAGCCTGCAGCTGCATCATGCTTAACTATTGTGTAATCAGGACTAGGCTTAAATGCTAAGAATGTTTTCTTTCCAGCCTCTTTGTACCCTTCCTTTTGCACAGGGCTTGATATATGTGCAGAATCCACATTATTTTCTATGAAGGATAGGTTGGGCTGGATGATCCTGGAGGTCTCTTCCAACCTGGCTGTTTCTATGATTCTATGATTAGATAGATAAATAACTACATGACAAAGCCTACTTATACACAATGTCTGAATAAAGTATTATATGGAACACTATTTTTTTTAGAAACTGGAATATATTCTGCACCTAAGACATTGGTATTCAAACAACTAAATGGAATACATCCATGTTCCTAGCAAGGTAAATGCCAGAGGAAACCTTATTGCAAAATGCCAGCAAATTATGATTTCTGATACATCAGAGGATGGAGATAGTGGAAAATCCAGATAATGTAAAGAATCACAGAAGCACAGAACCTTAGAGGTTGGAAGGAACATAGAATCATAGATTCATAGAATGGTTTAGGTTGGAAGCGACCTCAAAGATCATCCAGTCCAACTCTCCTGCCCAAATAGGATCACCTAAGGTAATCCACACAGGAATGCATCCAGGTGGGTTTGGAAAGGCTCCAGAGAAGACTCCACAACCTCTCTGGGCAGCCTATTCCAGGGCCCTGCCACCCTCACTATAAAGAAGTTTCTTCTCATGTTGAAGTGAAACCTTCTCTGTTCCAGTGTGTATCCATTACTCATTGGCTTATTGCTGCTGATCACAAAAAAAAGAGCTTGGCCCCCTCCACTTGACACTCACCCCATAGATATTGACAAACATTGCTCAGATCCTCTCTCAGCCTTCTCTTCTCCAGACTACACAGCCCCAGGACTCTCAGGCTCTCTCCACAGGGGAGATGTTCAAGTCTCTCAGCCATCTACATGGCTCTCTGTTGGAATCTTTCTACACATGCTAGGAAAGAAAGGGAAATTAAAGCTTGTTCAGCTATCAACACAAGAAAGAAATATAGCTTCAAATGAGATAAATACAATACTGTGAATATATTGCTTATAAAAGTAATGATTCTTTTCTTAGATGAAATAAAAAAGTTATACTTGAGTGCTGCATAATTACAAAACTTGATAAGCATTCAGTGAAGATTTTAAAGTTATAGACAGGGATAAGAAATCTTTGGTTTAAAAGAAACCCACACTAAAATCAGATGCATACAAATTTTGAAGATGTCATTGCTTTTCTGGAGTTGTTTAGCCTGCAGAAGAGGAGGCTCAGGGCAGAGCTCATTGATGTCTACAACTACCTGAAGGGAGGTTGTAGCCAGGTGGGGGTCGGTCTCTCCTCCCAAGCAACCAGCAACAGAACAAGGGGACACAGTCTCAAGTTGTGTCAGGGGTAGTATAGACTGGATGTTAGAAGGAAGTTGTTGTCAGACAGAGTGATTGGCATTGGAATGGGCTGCCCAGGGAGGTGGTGGAGTCATCCCTGGAGGTGTTCAGGCCAAGCCTGGATGAGGCACTCAGTGCCATGGTCTGGTTGATTGGCCAGGGCTGGGTGCTAGGTTGTAGTGGATGATCTTGGAGGTCTCTTCCAACTGCTTGATTCTATGATTCTATGAATCTAAGGAATCATTAAAATATATTTATCATGACAGAAAACATCTTCACATTAAAAAAAAAAAAAAATCAATAGAAAAGCCACAGAAATGCAAAATGACCTCAAAAAACCCAAACCAAAATCAAGCTAAACCTCAAAAACAAACCTATAAATAAAAACTCAAAAAACCCCAACCCAAATGAAACACAAAAACTCAAAAAAGTAAAACAAAACAAAAAAACCCCATCCCTCCCCCCCAAAGAAAAACCACACA